>NW_024045093.1:142373-327697 GCF_015852505.1 Tachyglossus aculeatus
TGCATAAAGTAAGCGCTCAATGAATACGATTGATTGATTGATTGATTGGTGAGCTGGATTTAAACCACTTTCAATATCGGCCCACTGGACATTGTCAAAAGAACCCTGAGCAAAGAAACAATTATCTCAATATTCCTTTGTGAAAATGACCCCTGTCCTTACAACAGTGCTTGGCATATAGTAAGCCCTTAATAAATACCGTAATTAACAATCTGGGAACAGTCAAACCACACTTGAGGAAAGCTTATGGAAAATTGAGCTGCAATGGTTGAAGCAAAAACTTCTCACTATTGGCTTCAAAGCTCTCCATCACCTTGCCCCTACTCACCTCACCTCCCTTCTCTCCTTCTACATCCCAGCCCTCACACTCCGGTTCACTAGTAATAATAATAATAATAATAGTAATAATAATAATGCTGGTATTAATTAAGTGCTTACTATGTGCCAAGCACTGTTCTAAGCGCTGGGGGAACTACAAGGTAATCAAGGTTGTCCCACGTGGGGCTCATAGTCTTAATCCCCATTTTACAGAGGAGGAAACTGAGGCACAGAGAAGTGAAGTGACTTGCCCAAAGTCACACAGCTGACTAGTGGTGGAGCCGGAAATAGAACCCATGACCTCTGACTCCCAAGCCCGGGATCTTTCCACTGAGCCACGCACTGAGCCTTCATCTCGCCTGTTCCCCTGTCAACCCCTGGTCCATGTCCTACCTCTGGCCTGGAACGCCCTCCCTCCTCAAATCTACAAATCACTCTTCCCCGCTTCAAAGCCCTTCTGAAGGCTCACTTCCTCCAAGAGGCCTTCCCAGAATAAGCCTTCCTTTTCCTCAGCTCCCCCTCCCTTCCACATCACCTTGAATTGCTCCCTTTTCCCTTCCCCCCTCCCTGACCCACAGCACTTATCTATATATGTATATATGTACATCTATAATTCTATTTATTTATATTGATGCTTGTTTACTTCTTTTGATGTGTACATCTCTTTAATTCTGTTTGTTCATATTGATACCTGTTTACTTGTTTTGATGTCTGTCTCCCCTCTTCTAGACTGTAAGGCTGATGTGCACAAGGATTGTCTCTCTTTATTGCTGAATTGTACTTTCCAAGCGCTTAGTACAATACTCTGCACACAGTAAGCGCTCAATAAATTCTATTGAATGAATGAATGAATGAATGAATGAAAGTGTTTTGAGCTCGTTTATCTTCATAAACGATAAAGATCATCGTTTAATCATCTCAAGACAAACCTAACAAAAATCATCGTTGTCTTTACCAAATCTGCAGCTCTCACTTGTGTACTGATTGCCTACCTCGCGTTTATGGAGAATGAAAACAATGTGACAGAATCCATTCTACTGGGACTCACGCAGTACCTAAAGATGCAGAAAATTATCTCTGTTGTGTTTTTAATCATCTACATAGTCACCATAGTGGGAAACCTGATCATTGTGGTAACCGTAGTTTTCAATCAGACTCTGGATTCCCCCATGTATTTCTTTCTGGCTCACTTGTCGTTCATTGATGCCTGCTATTCCTCTGTCAACACACCTAAACTGATCATTGACTCCCTCTCTGAGAAGAAAAGCACCTACTTCAAAGGCTGTATGACCCAAGTCTTTGGAGAGCATTTTATTGCCGGGGTTGAAAGCATTCTCCTCACGGTGATGGCCTATGACCGTTACATGGCGATATGTAAGCCATTGCACTACACGACTATCATGAGCAGACATCTCTGTAGCTCACTGGTGGCCTTGGCCTGGGCCGGAGGCTTCTTTCATGCCACAGTTCAAAATCTTTTCATGGCAAATTTACCATTCTGTGGCCCCAATGTCATCGACAACTTTATGTGCGATTTATACCCTTGCTGAAACTGACCTGCTCTATATACTCACACCTTGAGCATGCTGGTTACTGCTAACAGTGGTGGCATGTGCGTGTTAATCTTTAGCCTGTTGATGATTTTCTATGCCTTCATCTTGCACTCCCAGAAGACCCACAGTGCCATGGGTAGACTCAAAGCTCTCTCCACCTGTGCCTCCCATTTCACCGTTATCATCCTCTTCTTTATTCCGTGCACCTTTGAATATGTGCAGGACACAACTACCTCATCCATTGACAAGGCTTTTACAGTATTTTATACTATAATAACCCTCATGCTAAATCCCTTCATCTACACATTAAGAAACGCAGAGATGATAAATGCCATTAGAAAGCCACTGAGAAAAACAGTGACTTTTGCCCTTGAATAAGTGGCAACTTAGGAAAAGGGTTATTAATATAAATGAGGAAATCAGTTGAAGAATGTTCTTGCCTCCTTTTTTGGAGAACACACTCTGTACTTATAAAGGGAAACTTGGTCAATGGTTTTTATCGATTTTAGGTCAGAGGTCAAATAAGAATCTTTTCTTTATAATTTGGAAATCTTCTGGTTTTAGATTCTGTTTTACCACCATCCTCTGATTACTTGTCATTCATTTATAGCCTTTCCTAATGTAAGCACAGAGAATAAAGGAGCATGGTCTAATGGAAAGAGGATAGGCCTGGAAGTCAGAGGAAGTGGATTCTAATCCCGGCTCTGCCAGTGGCTTGTTGTGTGACCTTGGGCAAATCACTTAAAGTCTCTGTTGCCTCATCTTCAAATTGGGGGTGAAATATCTGTTCTCTCTCCTACTTAGGCTGTGAACTCCATGTGATACAGGGACCATGTCCTAGCTGATTAGCTTGTGTTTACCCCTGCACTTACTACAATGGCTGACTTGTAGTAAGCACTTAATAATAATAATAATAATAATAATAATAATAATAATGGACACTGCGAGAATTCCTCTGACAAAGTATTTATTGAACACACACTGAGTGCACTCCACTAAACACAGTTCATTGTGTTCTGACCACGAACACCCATGGCTACATTTCTCCTGATCACTTTTCTCTTACAAAGTCAGCTGCTTCTCTCATTTCAGTTTCATTTTGGACCATTTATCCTGAGTCTTGACACTTTTCTTCTCCATAGTTTCCTCATGGCATTTTTCACCTCTGCATTTCTCAGAGTGTAGATTAGGAAGTTTAGCGTGGAGGTTACGAAGGTATAAAGCACAGCCGCGGTTTTTTCTACAGGCAAAGTGGTCACGGGTCGCTGTCACCCGTCGCCTGGGGACGGATTCGTCTGGGAATCAGTGCACGCACGTGTGCGACAGAGAGATGCCGGGGACGAAAAGCCAGAGTTTTATATTAAATTTATCCTGCGAAGTGAATTGAATTATTTCATTGTTTAGACGCAATGAATTGAACTTCCCTTTCGGGAGGAATGTAATTAATTAGTAATATTAGAGCTCCCCTAACGGGAGGAACACATTCATACGTTAATCGCATGTGGTTGAGGCGGCTATCTCTCGCCATGTGCTTTACCACACGGGAAGAATCCACATACGTTCCCCGCACGTGGTGGGGTGGCTAGCTCTCGCCCACGTGTGCCCCACTAGGGAGGAATTCACTCATACTTTGCCCAGGTGCGTGGTGAGAAGCCTAGCTCTCACCACGTGCTCTCCTTACACGGGAGGAAGACACTTATGTTACCCATCAGCAGGAGGAACCTGGCTCCCTCTCAAACGTTCCGCGAGACACTCCCCGGTCCCGCGGCCCTTTTCTCAGTGGGTTACTCCTGGTTGCAGGGCGGGCGTCTGGCCTTCTGGGCAGAGAAAAACACGTTGGGACGCTGCTGCATCTGCTGCTGCTGTACGTCTAGGTCTTCTGCCCAGAAGGTCTGAGGCGACGGGTATTTATTACCTGCGGCTTGGGCCGTCCTGGCTTCCGTCCACTGCTTGCTCAATCTCATCCCCTTTCATCCCCCATACCTAATTTGGTCGGCAAGGAGGTGAGGAACAATTATCTTTCCGCCACGCCCCCTCTGGCCAGAGAAGTTACGCCAGAGGTAGCATTTTGACCTTGGAATGGCCATTGCCCGGGGTCGCCTTGGCCCTAGCCACATGACCCCAACCTTCCCTGCGTCCCTTCCGAGGCGCGTGGTGGTGGGGTGACGTGCCTTCCTGAATCGTCCTTCCCCTGACCACAAAGATCAATGTCCTCTCTTGGCTGGCCACGGAAGCCAGGAAAGTAGATCCATGTGTTGGGGCAGAGGACAAGGCCTATCCCTTGTCCAGGTGTGATGGGAGGTGGAGCCCTCAAGCTGTGCGGAACAAAGGTAGGGAGTGTGACTGGTGGGCTACAAAGGTCTTAAGATAGAGCACAGAGACGGAAGCTGGGAGTGGCTGTAGAGTTCATCGCACCTGTGTGGATAGGGCCGGATCAACAGCAACTTAGTACCCGGCATCCTCCCACTAAGCTTATCGCCAGGAGCAAAACTAGCAGCAACTCATGGAACAGTGAGCTCCCCCCAGTTTAAAGAGTCCATGGAACCAGTCCCAAACTCCTCTAGTGCTGTGGACTCCTCGTGAGCTGCATGGTACATTGCTAGAGATCATCGTGTCCAATTGTCCAGAATCACCAGAATGAAGGGGCGAGGGGTACCAGTCATGTTGAAGAAGGTTGTCCGTTAAAAACAGGTTCCCTTCCCTTATGCTGTTACATTATGGCTAAGACTGAAGATGGACTCCTCGGGAAGTAGTTCCGTGATGATTCCTTTGTTCGACCTGTCTGGAGGTCAGGCAATCCTCACCATAAAATTGTGAGGTACAGAAGTACCCAGGAGCATCATACAGCCAAATACAACTGATAAAATTTGAAATAATAGCTTTTTCCTAATAATATTTAGGAGGTTAGATGACGAGCAGGCCAAGTAGTTTCATAGAGTGATGTGTCGTCATTCCCCCTCTTCCAGGCGTGGTGTCTGCAAGAGAGAAGGGTCTAGGTCTTGGAGGATCTCCAAGCCTCTACCAGAGTTAGTGGGCAGCTCTCATTGCGACTAGCTGCATAGCTGTGCCCAGTCGGATTCAATTATCATTCCAAATATATCAAGATGACACTTCGTATTTGATTTCCTTCTACCTGTTTTACCAATTTAGCGAAATTTAAGTTAGTAAAATTATAGAAATAATGGTTAAATCACCACACCTACACTTGTTCCTAGGCTGGAAGAACAATGGCAAATTTACTCCCATTTATGGCTATTGTGGTTTCTAGGGGGAGGTGCCTTAGATTGAGGAGGACAACCATTCACTTGAGAGGGAGGCAACCCTTTGCTGGAAGGGGGTGCCTTCTCTCAAAGGAGTTCCCTTTCGATCTTCCAAAATGATAGCGCTACCCTGATGGAAAATTGGTTAGGTTTCCTACCCCCATGCCTTTACTTGCAAGTTTCTTGCACGTAGCTGCGTGATCGGGGGATGGGGAGGGTCCCCCGTTTCCCGGTGACCCCAATTATGGCAACATTTCCTATAATTGATGCTTGGCCCCCTAGCCAAGCATCCTTCCTCATCATAGATATCTGGGTCCCGGCGTCTACCGGGAAGGAGACTTCCTGACGATCATTTACTAGGACGGTCATATATGGGGAGCACCCGGGCTGTAGGAGGCCCGCGGCCGCCGTCCATTGGCCAGGCCCGCCGGATCCCCCTTCTAGTTTCCCTGCTCCGTGGTGGGTGGGGCCGTTGGTCTACCTTCCTGAGCGACCAGTTTCAGGATATGGGTGGGCAGCCCATCCAGGAAAACCCACTCCTTCAACACCCGCTATATGGCCACCCGTTCTCCTGTGCCCAGTCTTCCTGAACAGACCCAGGAGGCCTTCCCAGACTGAGTTCCCTCTTTCCTCTCGCCCTCCTCCCCTTCCCCATCCCACCCACCTTACCTCCTTTCCCTCCTCACAGCACCTTTATATATATATATATATATATATATATATATATATACATATTTATTACTCTATTTATTTTACTTGTACATATTTATTCTATTTATTTTACTTTGTTAATATGTTTTGTTTTGTTGTCTGTCTCTCCCTTCTAGACTGTGAGCCCGCTGTTGGGTAGGGACCGTCTCTATATGTTGCCAACTTGTACTTCCCAAGCGCTTAGTACAGTGCTCAGCACACAGTAAGCACTCAATAAATACGATTGAATGACTGAATGAATGACCCGCTGTTGGGGTCGGTAGGTTTCCCTTTAGTATTCGTTGGAACCGGCCTTGTCATCCTATAACCCCAGGCCTTTCCCATTCATTGCTGCTACACGCCGGGTAATCGGCAGCTCAGAGGACTGAAATGGGGACCAGCCACTGTTGACCACATCGGACAAAGTGCTCCAGGTTCGTGCTCCAGTCGCCCTATCCCTCAAATGGTGGGCCAGCCTGCGCTCTGGCCCTGGGGGTGTACCCATTACTATTGCAAAATAGGCCCTCTTGGGAGGTGAGGGAGCAGGGGCCTTCCTGGGTTTACTCCCTATCATCCAGGATTTGTTCAGTTCCAAGCGCCAGATGACACTGGTTTATAATGCGGCCGAGTCATTCCACCGGAGGGTGCCGGGGGAGTGTTCGAACCCAATGTACTGCTACGGTCCAGAGGGCACGACCTTGAGTGTGAGTGTGGGTCACATCCACCCCTGAGCCCAAATCTAAGCAGCTGCTTTCATTTGGGCTGATGTACACCTGGACAGCCTATCACCGGTTCCCCGGGGTCCCGGGAAAACTCTCTAAAGAGCTGTCTGAGCTCAGTGGCTGTGAAGCTTGTATTCTGGGTAGTGACCTTTCCCTGAGGATTCTCTTCCTTGATAATAGGGTAGAGGGGCTTGGGCTGCCTCTCGGGGTTCCGTGGGGCACCTCCCAATCTCGCGGGGAAGGGGGCCGTTTCAGTTCTGGTAAGGAATGGGGATTTACCTCCCCTTCCTCAGAGGACTTTTCCCCATCCAGCCCCGAGTATGTTACCCGCTTAAGTTCCTGTTCATCAATGGGGAGTTTCCTCCACTCTTCTAACTCCCTAGCCAACCGGGGTGCCAATTTCCACTCTAAAAGGATCGCCTACTGCATTTTTACCTCAGCCACTCTCTGCAATAAGAGGCATGTCATGTCACGTTCCTTTAGTTTCACCTCTAGGGCTTCCCTTTCCTGCCGCCACCATCATCATCGGCCCCGGGGACGGGTTGCAGCGCCATTGCTAGGAGAACGAGGAGGGCGGTCTTTCCTTCCCTTTTCCCGATTTGGGTAGCCGTCTGCCAACCACACCATATAAGCTGTATCCTACCAGTGGCCCTCTACCCAGAGGCTGTGGATCCATCCCCGATCCACAAGGAATTCAAACAGCCTTCTTGCCTCTCTGTCCCCTGTCGCCGATCCCATCCCCGTCGCCATTTATGTCACCCATCACCCGGGGACGGGTTCGTTCGGGAATCGCGAGGCAAGAGAGAGATGCCCGGGACGGAAAGCCTGAGTTTTATATAACATTTGTTCCGCGAGGCGAATTGAATTATGTAATAGTTTAGGAGCAGTGAATTCAACGTCCCTTTCGGGAGGAATGTGATGAATTAGTAATATTAGAGCTTCCCTAACGGGAGGAATACACTTATATGTTACCCGCACGTGGTGAGGTGAATAGCTCTCGCCTCGTGCTTTCCCACACGGGAACAATCCACTTATGCGTTACCCACACGTGGTGAGGCGGCTGGCCCTCGCCACCTGCATTCCCACTTGGGGAGGTATTCACTTATGCTTTCCCCGCCCATAGTTCAGCACCTGGCTCCCACCCATCAACGTTCGGCGAGACACTCACCCGTCCCGCGGCCCTTTCCTCGGTGGGTTGATCCAGGTTGCAGAGCGGGAAACTGGCGTACTGGGCAGAGAAGAACACGTTGGGCCGCTGCTACAGCAGCGCCTGCTGCTGCTGCTACTGCTGCACGTCTCGGTCTCCTGCCCAGAAGGTCAGAGGCTACAGGTATTTATTACCTGTGACTTAGGCCGTCCCGGCTTCCGTCCTCTCCTGCTCAATCTCCGCCCCTTTCATCCACATACCTTATTTGGTCTTTACTGAGGTGAGGGACACCTATCTTTCCACCACGCCCTCTCTGGCCAGAGAAGTTATGTCACAGCTTCTAGACTGTGAGCCCGCTGTTGGGTAGGGACCGTCTCTATATGTTGCCAACTTGTACTTCCCAAGCGCTTAGTACAGTGCTCTGCACACAGTAAGCGCTCAATAAATACGATTGAATGAATGAATAAATGAATAAAATGGGAAGGTGAAGTCTGTGAGTCCCATGTGGGAGAGGAAGCAGCAAAGCAATTAGGAAAGGGCGCAGGGCTGGGATGACGCAGACCTGGGACCAGCTCCCGGTGGCGATACTTTTGTGCTATGTGATGCTTTCGTCAGACACTTTGGAATCTGTGTGCCTCAGCTGCCACACCTGTGAACCTGAGAATGAACTAAGTGTTCCCTGAATGAACTAAGTGTTCTCTCTCTTCCACATGCTGAGAGCTCCGATGTGTGACGCAGGCTGCCTCTGCTCTATGCCGACATACCCCACACCAGCGATTGTCCATGAATGACGGCTGAACAAACACCACTTCGATAAAGCGGGTAAACTGGGGCCAGCCTAAGACCTACACCCAGCCAATCGGGCCATGTGTCCAGGGGAAGGAACACGGTGTAACGACTCGGGACATAAAGACTTCTGGGTGTCGTAGTCTGACGCTCTCTCTTAAGGGTGGTCACCTCTAGCTAAAGGACTACCACCACCAAGGCTCATTCCGACGGGCCCACGGCCATTGGCCGGAGCGCGGAAGGTGCGGACGCCGGTTGTTCAGTCTGTTTTCCGATAGAGAATGATAGTAATTAGGGGATTTGTTAAGTACTTGCTACCCCTGCCCGTGAGGTGTAGTGTAGAAAACACAGAAATCCAAAACTCGCTCCAAACCGGGAGCATCAGTTGAGCGCCGATGTAACACTCCAGAATTCCCACAAGAGGGAAGCTTCCCGGCTTCGTGTGGCCCCGGCCGGCTCCTCTGGATTTCCACAGCCCCGCCGCCTTCCAAAAAACCTCTCTCCCCCCTAGAGAAGCTGCGAAGCGATTTGGGATGTGGCAGACCTGGAACCAAGTCTTGGTTTTGACGCTTCTGTGCTGCGGGACCTTGCCCAACGCACTTTGGAATCTGTGTGCCTCAGCTGTCAAACCTGTAACCCTGAGGATGAACCATCTGTTGACACTCTTCCGCAGGCTGGGAACCCCCAATGTGGGAGGCAGACTGCTTCTGCTCTGGTCTTACGTCCCCCACACCAATGATTAGCCAAGTGTAATCGCTGAACTAACAGTACTGCGAGAAAGTGGAGGCGACAGAAGCCAGCCCATGCACCCACCCTGCCAATCCCGCCGGTTCGCGATGGGAGGGACTGCGGGGTGGTGCAACAGGCCACACAGCCTTCTCGGAGTCGCAGTCTGATGCTGGCTCTTGATTGGCATTCACCTCCGCCTCAAGAACTACCAGTCCCATCGTGTCCCGGGTCGGGGCCCGAGGCCATGAGCCAGCCAGAAGGCGCCGGCAGCGGTTGTTTAGAACGTTTTCCGATTGAGATTGATAGTAATTATGGCATTTTCTCAGTACTGGCTACCACTCCCAGTGAGGCGTAGCGCAGGGAACACAGAGAGCCCAAACTCGGTCCAAATCTGGCTCCTTTCCTCTCATTCACTCACCAGAGAATTTACCACACAACAAACCGCCAACGCACTGAGCGGTCCCTTAAATCGGTAGGGATTTTTATACATCCATTCATTGGCATAATCCCGCTCTCACCTGGTCCAGGCAGCTGCCTTTGGATCTCCCCAAGATGCTCCTATGGGAGTGAATCCTCATTATTACCCGGCGCTGTCCATCGGATTCCCATGGATCCCAGGCCAGGCACTGACCCAGTCCATCAGACCCTTTCGGGAGGGTTCTTTGGAGGCTCGAGGCTCGAAGACCTCTGGCAGTCGTAGTCAAATGGTCTCTCTGGAGAGCGATCGCCTCCGCCTACCGAATCGCAATCTCCGTCGTGCCCCACGGCCTGTGTCATAGCATTGGGCGGCTCGCAGCAGGCTCGGGTAGCCGATATTCAGCCTGAAAAAGGGCGGCTTTGTGCAGCACTGCGACCGCGCTGAGCTTTGCCCCGCAACCCCCAGCCCCCCTGCCCTTCTGTCTATAGCCACAATGAATTATTTACTATTGGTGTCTGTTGCGTCGTCCCCCACCACCACCACCGCCGGAGACTGAAAGCTCATTGTGTCCAGTGAATGTGTCTCTTTGTTAGGTTGTAGTCCCGCCAAATCTGAGTACAGTGCTCGACGCACAGTCAACACGATTCCTCGATCGATTGATTGAGTCAAACACAACACCAAAATACAGACGTGTGAGACAGGAAGAAAAGTCGTACGATTTACAGTGATGCGAAAGGAAAGCAGCCGGATCTTTCGGCGAGATCTCTAATTCTGGCTCTTGACTATGTCACCCTGTGGGCAAGTCGCCTTTCTGTAAATGACTGATTGTTTCATTTTTTCTTTCCTTATTCATTTATTTCTGTATATTAAGGTCTGTCTCTCCCTCTAGACTGTGAGCTAGTGTCTGTTTATTGTTATAGGGTATTCTCCACAGCTCTGAGGAAAGTGCTTGGAAAACAGTAGGAGCTCAGTCAATGCTATTGAATGAATGAAAGAAAGAAGGAAGGAAGGAATAAATGAAAGAATTTTCCGGGTCTCATTTACCTCATCTGTAAAACGGGAAGGGGAAGACTGTCCTATTTGGGACAGGAATGTGTTTAACCAGAATAACTTAAATTTACCCCAGCTCCAAGGACAGTACCTGGCACCTAGCCAGGGCTGAAGAAATATCAGTAGAAGAGAAAACAGAGAGCAATAAAGAAGTAGGTTCTGGGACAGGATTAGAATTGGAAGAGAAGGAGGACAGTTTTGGACCTGTGTAGTTGGAGGTGTCGGAGGGCCCTAGTACATATTGTCCCTGGCCCAAGGAACTGGACAATGTAGATGGGAGAAGGGACAAAAAATATACTTTCCCAGTAGAAGGACGTCATAGAGGATGACGAAGTACTAAAGCACTGAAGCATCGGTTGAGGGCTGATGTAATACTCCAGAGTTACCACAAGAGGGCAGCTGCCCGGCTTCATCTGGCCCCGGCCGGCTTCTCTGGATTCCCAGAGCCCCGTCGCCATCGAAACAACCTCGCATCTCCCTCGAGAAGCAGTGAACCAATTTGGAAAGGGCGCAGGGCTGGGATGTGGCAGACCTAGAACCAAGTTCCGGTGGCGATACTTTTGTGCTGTGTGACACTTTGATCAAGACACTTTGGAACCTGTGCACCTCAGCTGCTACGCCGGGGAACCTGAGAATCAACTAAGTGTTAAATCTCTTCCATAGGCTGCGAGCCCCGATGTGTGATGCAGGCTGCCTCTGCTCTGTGCCGATAGTCCCCACACCCACGATTGTCCATGAATGATGGCTGAACCAACACCACTTCGATAATGCGGGTAAACTAGGACTAGCCCAGGCACCGGCACCCAGCCAATCGGGCCGTGCGGCCAGGGGAGGGAGGGAGGCATGGCAGTCCGGGGCACAAAGGCTTCTGAGAATCGTACTCTGACGCTGGTTCTTAAGAGTGGTCACCTCCGCCTAAGGAATAATAATAATGATGATGAGATTTATTAAGCGCTAACTATGTGCAAAGCACTGTTCTAAGCGCTGGGGAGGATACAAGGTGATCAAGTTGTCCCACGTGGGGCTCACGGTCTTAATCGCTATTTTACAGATAAGGGAACTGAGGCACAGAGAAGTAAGTGACTTGCCCAATGTCAAACAGCTGATGAGTGGCAGAGCGGGGATTTGAACCCACGACCTCTGACTCTCAGGCCCGTGCTCTTTCCACTGAGCAACGCTGCTTCTCATAAAAATACTATCCCAAGGTTCTCCTCAGCGGGGCCCGCGGCTATTGGACGGAGCTCCAAATGAGGTGTAGCAAAGTGTAGCGAAGAGAACCCAGAGACTCCAAACTTGCTCCAAATCAGGCACCTTTAATCCCATTCCCTCCTAGGAGAGTTTACCACACAACCAAAGGTGAGACCACTGAGCGGCCCCACGAACGGAGAGAGGGCCTTTTACAAGGGCGGGGTCTTACATCACCCTTTCAGTGGCATAATCCCGTTTTGAGCTGTTCCAAGCAGCTGCCCTTGGCCTTCCCCAAGATCCTACCACAGGACCAAACCCTAATTACTCTCTCCACCTCGCTCCGTCGGCTTCACATATGGCTCAGCCCAGGTAACCACCCAGACATCCAGACATTGTAATAGGGGTTTCAGTAGTGGCTCGAAGCCCAAAATATTTCACTCGCCTTGGACAACTTTCTCTCCGCCTACCGAAATACCAGTTCCCTCGTGCCTCTCGATAGGGCTCACAGCCGATGCTGGGAAGGCGCGCAGAAGCTGCCAGAAGCTGATATTCAGCTTGGCAAATGGCCGCGATGCACGGAGCTCCGGCTATGCTGCGGTCCGCCGAGCCCCTCCCCACCAACCCCAGCCCCCCAGGACTTCTGCTATACCAGTAATCCAACTATTCTTATAGGTGTGTCTCTCTCACCCTGGACACTGAAAGCTCCTTATGGCCAGGGAATGTGTCTGTTATATTGCTGTGTTGTCCTGCCCCAAGAGCTTAGGACAGAGGTCTACATGTAGAATGTACTCAATCAATATGACTGAGCGACCGACTGACTGATTTAGTCAAACACATCGCCAAAGAATCACGCTTTTGGGACAGGAAGAAAAGTGGTTTGATGTATGGTGATGAGAAAGGAAAGCAACTTGATCTAGTGGATAGAGCTCTAAGACCAGCCCTCAACAAGGTGACCCTGTGAGTGTGTCACTGCATGTCACTTACCTGTAATTTACTCGTTTATTTCCTTCCATCTCAGTTTCTTTCTTTCTTTCTTTCTTTCTTTCTTTCTTTCTTTCTTTCTTTCTTTCTTTCTTTCTTCCTTTCTTCCTTTCTTCCTTTCTTTCTTTCTTTCTTTCTTTCTTTCTCTCTTTCTTTCTCTCTCTCTTTCTTTTTCTCTCTCTTTCTTCCTTTCTTCCTTTCTTTCTTTCGTCCTTTCCTCTCCATCCACACTGCTACCCTTCTCATTCAAGCTCTCATCCTATCCCATCTGGACTACTGCATCAGCCTTCTCTCTGATCTCCCATCCTCGTGTCTCTCTCCACTTCAATCCATACTTCATGCTGCTGCCCGGATTGTCTTTGTCCAGAAACGCTCTGGGCATGTTACTCCCCTCCTCAAAAATCTCCAGTGGCTACCAATCAATCTGCGCATCAGGCAGAAACTCCTCACCCTGGGCTTCAAGGCTCTCCATCACCTCGCCCCCTCCTACCTCACCTCCCTTCTCTCCTTCTACAGCCCACCCTGTACCCTCCACTCCTCTGCCGCTAATCTCCTCAACGTCCCTCGTTCTCGCCTGTCCCGCCATCGACCCCCGGCCCACGTCATCCCCCGGGCCTGGAATGTCCTCCCTCTGCACATCCGCCAAACTAGCTCTCTTCCTCTCTTCAAGGCCCTACTGAGAGCTCACCTCCTCCAAGAGGCCTTCCCAGACTGAACCCCTTCCTTCCTCTCCCCTTCGTCCCCCCTCCATCCCCCTCATCTTACCTCCTTCCCTTCCCCACAGCACCTGTATATATGTATATATGTTTGTACATATTTATTATTCTATTTATTTATTTATTTTACTTGTACATATCTATTCTATTTCATTTTGTTAGTATGTTTGGTTTTGTTCTCTGTCTCCCGCTTTTAGACTGTGAGCCCACTGTTGGGGAGGGACTGTCTCTATATGTTGCCAACTTGTACATCCCAAGCGCTTAGTACAGTGCTCTGCACACAGTAAGAGCTCAATAAATGCGATTGATTGATTTCTTTCTTTCTTTCTCTTTCATTCTTTCTTTCTTTCTTTTTTTCTTTCTTCCTTTCTTCTTTTCTTCCTTCCCTCCTTGCCTCTCTCCCTCCTTCCTTCCTTCCTTCCTTCCTTCCTTCCTTCCTTCCTTCCTTCCTTCCTTCCTTCTTTCCTTCCTTCTTTCTTCCTTCCTTCCTTCCTTCCTTCCTTCCTTCCTTCCTTCCTTCCTTCCTTCCTTCCTTCCTTCCTTCCTTCCTTCCTTCCTTCCTTCTTTCCTTCCTTCTTTCCTTCCTTCTTTCTTTCTTCCTTCCTTTCTTTCTTCCTTCCTTCCTTCCTTCTTTCCTTCCTTCTTTCCTTCCTTCTTTCTTTCTTCCTTCCTTTCTTCCTTCCTTTCTTTCCTTCTTTCCTTCTTTCTTTCTTCCTTCCTTTCTTCCTTCCTTTCTTTCCTTCTTTCTTTCTTTCCTTCCTTCTTTCTTTCTTCCTTCCTTTCTTCCTTCCTTTCTTTCCTTCTTTCCTTCTTTCTTCCTTCCTTTCTTCCTTCCTTTCTTTCCTTCTTTCCTTCTTTCCTTCCTTCTTTCTTTCTTTCTTTCTTTCTTTCTTTCTTTCTTTCTTTCCTTCTTTCCTTCTCTCTCTCTCTCTCTCTCTCTCTCTCTCTCTCTCTCTCTCTCTCTCTCTCTCTCTCTCTCTCTCTCTCTCTCTCTCTCTCTCTCTCTCTCTCTCTCTCTCTCTCTCTCTCTCACTACCGACTGAAATATCCTTGTGGCCAGGAAATGTGTCCGTTATGTTGTTCGGTTATAGTTCCCCCAAGAATTTAGTACAGTTCACTAGGTAACCCTGCAGAAAAGTCACCTTTCTGTAATCTACTGATTACGTTTTTTCTTTCCTTCTTTATCTATTTCTGTATATTAACCTTTTTCTCCCCTTCTAGACTGTGAACTCACTCTGGGCAGGGAATGTATCTATTTATTGTTATAGTTTACTATCCTAAGTTCTGAGGATAGTGCTTTACATACAGTAAGCGCTCCATCAATAAGATTGAATGAATGAATGAATGAATGAACGAATAAGTGAATGATTTCCGAGGACCTCGGTTAGCTCATGGTTAAAGGGAAGGTGAAGGCTGAGTCCATATGGGACAGGACTGTGTCCAACCAGGGTAGTTTGAATCTACCCCAGCGTTTAGGATTAGGATTAGGGTTAGGAGTAAGTTTAGGAAAATTTGTTGCCCTGGGAAAATTATAAGTTGAATGGCATTCTCGGGGATGAAAGGATCCAACCACAGGAGCCCCATGCTGTGCTTCTGCAGTCCTGGTGAGATAGGGATAGTGTTAGTTTTAGGGTTAGTATGGGGATTAAGGTTAAGCTAGAGATAGGTTAGGGTCGAGACTAAGGATAGGGTTAGTGTTAAGATTAGGGTTAGGGATAGAACTAAAGTTTGAGTTACAATTAGGTTTTGGATGAGGATGTGCATTGGGTTAGTGTTAGGTTTAGGGTTAGCGTCATCGGTAAGACAAGGGTTAGAGTAAGGGTGAGGGTTAGGATTAGGGCTAGGTTTAGGGTTAGGGTGAGTGTTTCTTTTGGGCTAAGGTTTGCATTAGGGTGAAAGTTAGGGTTTGGATTTGGGTTGGATCTAGGACTAGGCCTGGGCCTAGGGTTAACATGAGAGTTAATGTTAGTGCTATTAGTAGGGCAACGGTTAGGTGAAAGTTTAGGTTAAATCAAAGGCTAAATTCAGGGTTAGGGTTAGGATCATTATTACTTTTGGGTTAAGGTTAGGTTTAGGTTTAGGGTAAGGGTTAGACACAGGATTAGGGTTAATTGTATAGCTAGGGCTAGGGTTTGGATTAGGTGTAGGGTTAACGCTAGTGTTACGATTATGGGGAAGGTTAAGATTGGGGTTAAACCTAGAGTTAGAGGTAGGTTTAGGATTAAGTGTAGGTATAGATTTAGGGTTAGGCTTAGAGATAGGTTTAGGGCTTGGGTTTGGGTTGGGTGTAGGGTTAGGGATAGGGCTGGGACTAGGATTTGGTTTTGGGTTAGGGTTAAGTCTCAGGTTAAGGATAGTGCTAGTGTTAGGGTTTAAATTAGGATTAGAGTTAGGATTAAGGTTAGAGCTAGGATTAGATTTAGAACAATTTGCTTCTTAGGAAAGACACTGTCAGGATTGGAAGAGTCCAAACTCAGTAGCCTCCAGACCTGTTTATGTTATTCCAGGAAGTTAGGGGTAGGGTTAGGTTCAGTGTTAGTTTTAGGGTTACAGTGAGGGTTAAAATTAGGGTTAGGTTAGGTTTAAGGTTAGGGTGAAGTCTAGGGTTGGGGTTCAGGCTAGCGTTGAGATTAGGGTTAAGATTTGTTATAGGGTTAAGCCTGGGTGAGGTCCTCACCTAGGGTTAATTTTAGGATTAGGGTTAGCATTTGAACTATGAGTAGAGCAAGGTTCAGGGTGATGGTTAAGGTTAAGTCTAGGTCAAGGGTTAGGATTAGGATTAGGTTTAGGGTTGTGGTTAGGTCTAGGGCTAGGTTTAAGATAGGGTTAGGGATAGGGATTGGGTTAGGTTTAGGGTTAGGGTTAGAAGAAGGTTGTTCATAGGACTAGGGCTGGGATTAGGGTTAGTGTTAGTTTTAGGGTTACAATAATGGTTAGGGTTGGAGTTAGGGTTATGTTTATGGTTTAAATTGGGGATACAGCTAAAATGAAGGTTAGGGTTAAGGGTAAGATTAGGGTTAGGGATAGTGCTTGTTCATTCATTCATTCAATCGTATTTATTGAGCGCTTACTGTGTGCAGAGCACTGTACTAAGCGCTTGAGAAGTACAAGTTGGCAACATGTAGATACAGTCCCTACCCAACAGTGGGTTCACAGTCTAGAAGGGGGTGATAGAGAACAAAACAAAACATATTAACAAAATAAAATAAGTAGAATAAATATGTACAAGTAAAATAAATAAATAAATAGAGTAATAAATATGTACAAGCATATATAAATATATACAGGTGCTGTGGGGAAGGGAAGGAGGTAAGGCAGGGATGGAGAGGGGGAGGAGGGGAAGAGGCAAGAGGGGGCTAAGGTTAGGATTAGGACACTTGGTTAACCTGGGAGATTAACCAGTTTAATGACATTATCAGGGTTGGAAGAGTCCTTGTACATGGGCCCTACACATGCTTTCCTATCTTTGGGCAATTAGGTTTAAGTTTAAAGTTAGTGTTAAGGTTAGGGTTAGGGTAAGGGTTAGACTTGGGGTTGGGGCTAGGGATAGGGCTAGATGTAGGTTGAGGATTACATTTGGGGTTAGAATTAGGGTTAGGGTTAGGGCATAGACTCGGTTTATGGTTGGGTTAGGATTAGGGTTGTAGTTAGGGTTTTGTTTAGAGTTAGGGTTAGGGTTAATCAGTCAGTCAATCAATCATTAAGGCTAGGGTTAGGTTTAGATTTAGGGTAAGATTTGGGGCTAAGGTTGGCATTAGGGTTAAGGTAAGGGTAAGAATTGAGTTAGAGTTGGGGTTAAATTGAGGGTTAGGGATGGGATAAGGTTAGGGTTAAAGCAATGGCTAGGCCTAAGGTTAAGGTTAGGGTTAGGGGTAGGATTGGGATTAAGATTAGGATTAGGGTTAGTGTTAAGGTTAGTGCTAAGTATTGAGTTAGGGTGGAGCTAGACCTAATATTTCGGGAAGTGTTATGGTTATGATTAGCATTACACTTTGAGTTAGATTTATAACTAAGTTTAGGGTTAGGGTTGGGGTTAGGGCTAGTGTTAAGGTTAGGGTTAGGGTTGGGTCTAGAATTATGTTAGGGTTATGGTCCGGGTTATTGATAGGGTTAGAGTTAGGGTTAGAGCTAGGGCTAGGACTAGAATTAGGGTTAAGGTTAGGTTTAGGGTTATAGGGTTAAGGATGTGGTTAGGGTTAAGGGATGGGTTTATCCAAGTTCTATGATTAAGGTTAGGGTCAGGGTTAGCATTAGACCTTTGGTTAGGTTTCAGCCAGGGTTAGGGTTATGGTTGAGTTTAGAGTTATGGCTAGGGATAGACCTAGGCACATGGTTAGTTTTAGTGTTACGTTTAGGTTTAAGGTTAGGGTTATAAGGTTAGGGTTAGGGTTATAAGGTTAGGGTAGGATCTGGGTTTTTGGTAAAGTTCAGGGAGAGGGTTAGGTTAAGGTCAAGGCTAGGCTTGGGGTTTAAGGTTAGTGATAGTATTAGGGCTAGGGTTAGGGATAGATTTAGGGTTAGGATTAAGTTGAACACTAGGGCTAAACCTAGAGCTAAGAGGGTTAGGGTTTGATTTAGGATTAGTATTAAGGGTAGCTCTAGGGTTAGCATTAGGCTTAAGGGTAGGCCTAGGGTTATTGTTAGTATTAGGGTTAGGGTTAGGATTAGGGCTAGGGTTCGGGTTTGTCCTAGCACTAGGATTAGGATTAGGGATGGAATTAACATTAGGGGTGGTTGCTTTATTGTTAGGGCTAGGGTTCGGGTTAGTGCTAGGGCTATGGCTGCAGCTAGAGTTAAAAACGTTATGGACAAGGTTAGGGTTAAGATAAGGAGTTGGGTTAGGTTTAGGGCTGGGCTAGCTCTAGGGTTAGGGCTAGGTTAGGATGAGAGTTAGGGCTAGGGTTAGGGTTAGTGAGGGTTAGGCTTACTTTAGAGTTAGGGTTAAGGTTATTGTTAGGGTTAGGGTTAGGGTTAGGTATAGGGTTAGGATTAGGTATAGGGTTGGGGTTACTTTAGGGTTAGGGTTAAGGTTATTGTTAGGGTTAGGGTTAGGGTTTGGGTTAGGGTTAGGGTTACATTTACAGTTAGAGTTTATGGCTCCGGAAAGTTTTAGGGTTAAGGTTAGGGTTAGGTTTAGGGCTAGGGTTAGGTTTGAGGTTAAGGAAATCTTTAAGTCTTGTGTTAGGGATAAGGCTAGTGCTCAGGTAGGGATTAGGGTTAGGGTTAGGTATAGGTTGATAGGATTAGTGGTAGGGCTCGGACTCCTGTAAAGGTTACTGGTACAGTTAGGGTTAGAGGTACGGGTAGGCCTGGGGCTAGTTTTAGGGCTAGCTTTAGGAGTAAGGTTAGAGTTAAGGTTAGGGTTAAGTTTGGGAATTGGCTTAGTGTTAGAGTTGGGTTAGAGTTAGTATAATGGTTAGCATTAGTGTTAGGTTTAGGGTTATGATTAGGGCTCTGTCTACAGCTAGAGTTATGGCTAAAGTTAAGGTAAGAGTTGAGTTTAAGGTTAAGGCTAGAACTAGGACTAGGGCTATTCCGAAGGCTAAGGTTAGGTTTATGACAAGGGTTACGGTAAGGCCTAGGGTTAGGCTTAGGACACAGGCTAGGATTAGGTTTAGGGTTAGAGCTAGGCCTAGGGCGATGGTTAATGCTTAGGGTTAGGGATAGGGTTAATTGCTAAGGTAGTATAAGACCTTGGGGTAAGGGTAAGAACTCAGGCTAGGTTTAGGGTCAGGGCTAGACCTAAGGCTAGGGTTAAGGTGAGGTTTAGGGTTATGGATAGAGCTAGCATTAGGATTAGGGTTAGGTTTAGGGATAAGTGTCGAGCTAGGCTACCTTTTACCTTCTACCTTGCCTTGATGATGAAAATGATGCTCTGAATACCACCCTCTCTACTCAACTCAACTCAATAGCTTTCCTATGCCTTTGCCGATCTATCTTGTAACACAAACCCACAGACCTGGATAACTTCCATAATCTTGTCTACATGTTTTGTTTTGTTGTCTGTCTCCCCATTCTAGACTGTAAGCCAGTTGTTGAGTAGGGACAGTCTCTATGTGTTGCCGACTTGTACTTCCCAAGCGCTTAGTATAGTGATCTGCACACAGTAAGCACTCTATAAATACGATTGAATGAATCATCCACCTCCTCCATTATTGTGCACAAGCTGCATAGCACAGCTGGTGGAAATCTAGATATTCGACTGAGCTCACCCACTTTATATATGTCCCTCTGTGCTTTAACTCTGCCCTCTCCTCCTCCTGGCAAAATTGCTTCTTCATCCTTATTGATACTCATGCCCATTGCCCTCACCAGTTATTCCAGATGTTTAACTCCCTCCTCAAACCCTCAGCTTCCCGTCTCCCCCATCCCTCGCCCCCAAAGACCTGGCCAACTACTTTAATGAGATAACTGAAGCCATCAGGCATGAGCTCCCTAAAATCTTCCCTGCCCCTCCCCAGTCCTTCCCCATTCCTGACCCTTCTTAAACTCTCCCATCTTTTCCGACAGCATCTCAAAAGGTCTCCTCCATTCTTTCAAAATCGACACCCTGCACCAGCGCATATAACCCCATCCCTTCACACCCCTTCAAAACACCTGCCCCCTCCCTTTCTCCCTCCCTAGCCGTCAACTTCAACTGTTCACTCTCCAGTGGCTTCTTTGCCACTGCCTTCAAAAGCACCCCTTCTTACCTATCCTAAAAAAAGTCTCTTGACCTCACGGCTCCCTCCAAATATCGCCCCAACTCTTTCCTTCTATTCGTCTCCAAAACCCTTGAGAAAGTGGTTTAGATCTGCTATCTCAAGTTCCTCTTCTCCAATTCTCTCTCCTTGAACCCTCTCCAATCTAACTTCCATTCCCCTCACTCCACAGAAATTGCCCACTCAAAGGTCACCAGTTAGGTCCTTCTTTCCAGATCCAATGATCTTTACTCCATCCTAATCCTCCTCGACCTCTGAGCTACTTTCAGTACTAGAGACCTTCGCCTTCTGTAAACATTATCCCACCTCAGCTTCACTAACACTGTCCTCTTCTGGTTCTTCTCCTAGCTCTCATTCTCAACCTTTTTCATGAGCTCCTTCTCTGCCTCCCACCCCGTAAGCGTTGGGGGGTCCCTCAAGGTGCAGTTCTGAGTCCTCTTCTATTTTCCATCTATACCCATTCCCTTGGAAAACTCGTTAGTTCCCATGGCTTCAACCTCCAAATCCATGATGATGATCCGGGTTCTTATCCCAGCTCCTCCACTTATCTGCTGTGTGACCTTGGGCAAATCACTTCATTTCTCTATGCCTCAGTTCCCTCATCTGTAAAATGGGGATTAAGGCTTTAAACCCCATGAGGGACAGGGACTGTGTCCAACTTGATTATTTTGTATCCACCTCAGCGCTTACTACAGTGCCTGGAACATAGTAAGCACTTAACAAATATCATTTACAAAAAAAGAGAGAAAAGGAAAAGACAGAGGTGCTTGTGATGGCGAGAGAAGAGCAGGGAATGGGACAAATTTGGCAGTGTTTACCTTTCTCTCGGGGACACAAGCTATTACCTGGTAGAGAATGTATTGGTTCCAAGTGCCATCACAGAAGAAGACCCAAGAAGCTATTACGCATTTGATTAATCAGGCCTAGAAGCACTTCAGAGGGACATTGTGGCTCTATCTGGAGGTAATGACCAAGGCACTGAGGCTTCCCGTCATACTTCACAGTCTTGCTCAAAAATGGAAAATGCCTCTCCTGGTGCAAAGTCTCATCCTATATGACAGAGTAGTCTACATAATTGAGAGTCGGGTGAGAATTAATTACCCCAACCGACACCGTGAAACTCTGGGAAGAACCAATGGCACAGGCTGGTATCATCAGCCAATCTTTTTGCAGACTTGGAATGGCTCAGAAACAGCATAGCCTAGTGGATTGAGCACAGGCTTGGGCGCCAGAGGATCTGGGTTCTAATTTCAGCTCTGCCATTTCTTCCTTGTGGGACCCTGGGCAAGCCAATGCTCTGTGCCTCAGTTATCTCATTCGTTAAATGGGGATTAAGACCGTGATTTCCTTGTGGGAAATGGTGCCATCCAGGCAGGTTGGGGGTGGGGGGGGCTAGTTGAATGGAATGTGTGTAGAATGAGTGGTGGGCAGGGAGAGATACTGACGTACCTTCTAGGTTCTCCTCCCTCAGGTGTAGGATGAGGTCACAATTCTGGGCGTGGGCTCTAGTTTGGGCTGTATAGTGCATCAGACCCAGTGGGCGCTCAACAAATACTACTACTCTTACTACCGCTTGCAATTACTACTACTAATTATGGTTTTTGTTAAAGGGTTACTATATGCAAAACGCTGTAGGACACATTTATTATTATTATTTATTTCCGTCGAGTAATTTTTGTGTCATAGTGACTCCATGGTTATACTTTCTCCAGAACGTCCTGTCCTCTCCCATAATCCACAACCCTCCTAATGCTTAACTGCATAACTGTTGGTATGGTCTCTATCCATCTAGCTGCCAGTCTACCTCTTCCACGTTTTCCATGGAATTTTCGTAGCATTAGTGTCTTCTCTAGAGAATTAGTCCTCCTGATTATGCTAATCTAAATATGCTAATCTAAGTCAAGTCATTTGGCCTTCCAAATACCACTTTTTTTTTCAATTTGCTCCAAAATCCATTTGTTCGTTTTTTGGGCAGACCACGGCATTCACAAAAGCCTTCTTCAACACCACATTTCAAAAGAATTGATCTTTTTTCCTATCCTGTTTTTTCACTGTCCAGCTTTCAGATCCATACACTGTCACTGGAAACACCATACAGTTGAAAGTTTGCATTTCTGTGACAATTGTTACATCGCATTTTTCATGACTATTTCAAGGCTCTTCCTAGATAGTAACTATGTAAATCAATGACTGACAAAAAGCGCTGGAATGGATACAAGTTAAGCGGTTCAGACACAGTTCGTGTCCCACGTGGAGCTAAGAGTCTAACTGCTCTTGCTACTACAAGGGCAGAAGGGGTCTGAGGAGACAGTGATCAGAACAGGTAGAACAAAATTGTCTTCTTACATGACAGAGGGATAGTGGGACAGAGAACAGAGGGAGAGTGAGGCAGAAAGGGATTGGGTCATAGTGGTGGCTTGAGGCAGTTTAATCTGACAAGAGCTAGGCCTTGTAGACTCAGGGAGAACTTTATGAGAAGCCCAGGTTAGAAGATGAAGATTTTATAGAGAGGACCTAACGACAATCCATCCATTCAGACTGAAAATATGAAGGGTGCAGGGGGAGACTGATGACCTTTTACTCCACTTCAGAAGACTGTAAGTTCATTGTAGGTATGAGATAGTTTACATCAATGTTATTGCATTGTATCATCTATTTTATTGAATTGTATTCATTCATTCATTCAATCGTATTTATTGAGCGCTTACTGTGTGCAGAGCCCTCTACTAAGCACTTGGGATGTACAAATAGGCAACATATATAGATGATCCTTACCCAGCACCGGGCTCAAAGTCTAGAAGTGGGAGACAGACAACAAAACAAAACATGTAGACAGGCGTCAAAATTGTCAGAACAAATAGAAATAAAGCTATATGCACATCGTTACCAAAATAAATGAAATAGTAAATATGTACAAATAGACTAAATAGAGTAATAAATCCGTGCAAATTTACAAGTGCTATGGGGAGGGGAAGGAGGTAGGGCGGGGGAGATTGGGATGAGGAGAGGAAAATGGGGGCTCAGTCTGGGAAGGCCTCCTGGAGAAGTTGAGCTCTCAGTAGGGCTTTGAAGGGAAGAAGAGAGCTAGCTTGGCGGATGTGTGAAGGGAGGGCATTCCAGGCCAGAGGAAGGACGTGGGCCGGGGGTCGACAGCGGGACAGGCGAGAACGAGGTACAGTGAGGGGGTTAACGGCAGAGGAGGAGAGGGTGCAGGATAGGCTGTAGAAGGAGGGAATGGAAGTAAGGTAAGAGCGGGCGACGTGCTGGAGAGCCTTGAAGGTGAGAGTGAGGAGTTTTTGCTTGATTCGTAGGTTGACAGGCAGCCACTGGAGATTTTTGAGGAGGGCAGTAACATGCCCAGAGCGTTTCTGCACAAAGATGTTCCGGGCAGCAGAGTGAAATATAGACTGAAGTGGGGAGAGACAGGACGATGGGAGATCAGAGAGGAGGCTGATGCAGTAATCCAGTCAGGATAGGATAAGAGATTGAACCAGCAAGGTAGCGGTTTGGATGGAGAGGAAAGGGAGGATCTTGGCGATGTTGTGGAGGTGAGACCGGCAGGTTTTGGTGACAGGTTGGATGTGTAGGGTGAACGAGAGAGCGGAATCGAGGATTCATTCATTCAATCATATTTATTGAGTACTTACTGTGTGCAGAGCACTGTACTAAGCGCTTGGGAAGTACAAGTTGGCAACATATAGAAACGGTCCCTACCCAACAGTGGGCTCACAGTCTAGAAGGGGGAGATAGAGAACAAAACAAAACATATTAACAAAATAAAATAAATGGAATAAATATGTACAAATAGAATAGAGTAATAAATACATACAAACATATATACATATATACAGGTGCTGTGGGGAGGGGAAGGAGGTAAGGCGGGGGGGGTTGGAGAGGGGGAGGAGAGGTAGAGGAAGGAAGGGGCTCAGTCTGGGAAGGCCTCCTGGAGGAGGTGAGCTCTCAGTTGGGCCTTGAGGGAGGAGGAGAGCTAGCTTGGCGGATGTTGGGAGGGAGGGCATTCCAGGCCAGGGGGATGACGTCGTCCGGGGTTCGACGGCGGGACAGGCATGAACGAGGCACGGTGAGGAGATTATCAGCAGAGGAGCGGAGGGTGCGGGCTGGGCTGTAGAAGGAGAGAAGGGAGGTGAGGTAGGAGGGGGCGAGGTGATGGAAAGCCTTGAAGCCAAGGGTGAGGAGTTTCTGACACCAAGGTTGTGGGCTTGTGAAACGGGAAGGATGGTACTGCTGTCTACAGTGATGGGAAAGTCAGGCAGAGGGCAGGGGTTGGGAGGGAAGATAAGGAGTTCAGTCTTGGACATATTGAGTTTTAGATGGTGGGCAGAAATCCAGATGGAGATGTCCTGAAGGCAGGAGGAGCTACGAGCCTGGAGAGAGGGAGAGAGAACAGGGACAGAGATGTAGATTTGGGTGTCATCAGCGTAGAGATGATAGTTGAAGCCGTGGGAGTGAGTGAGTTCACCCAGTGAGTGTAGATAGAGAACAGAAGGGAACAAAGAAGTGACCCGAGGAGGAGCCTGCAAAGGAGACTGAGAACGAACGACCACAGAAATAAGAGGAGAACCAGGAGAAGACAGAATCTGTGAAGCCAAGGTTGGATAGCATGTCGAGGAGAAGGGTATGGTCCACAGTGGCGAAGGCAGCTGAGAGGTCGAGGAGGATTAGGATAAAGTAGGAGTCGTTGGATTTGGAAAGAAGAGGTCAATGGTGATCTTTGAGAGGGCAGTTTCAATGGAGTGTAGGTGACAGAAGCCAAAATTGAGGGGGTCAAAGAGAGAGTTGGCGTTGAGGAATTCAAGACAGCGGGTGTAGAAGACTCGTTCAAGACGTTTTGAAAGGAAGGGAGATAGGGCGATTACTAGAATGGGAGGTGAGGTCAACAGAGGGGTTCTTTTAGGATGGGGGAGACATGGGCATGTTTGAAGGCAGAGGGGAAGAAAGCAGAGGAGAGTGACTGGTTGAAGTTGGACGTTAAGGAGGGAGGAAGGAAGGGGCGAGAGATTTCATAAGATGAGAGGGAATGGGGTCTGATGCGCAGGTGGATGGGTAGCACTTGAGAGGAGGGAGGAGATCTCATTTGAAGATACTTCTGGGGAGGATGGGATAGTAGCGGAGAGAGTTGAGAGCAAGGGGGGCGTTGGAGAAGGGGGAGGAGTGACTTTGGGGAGCTCAGACCTGATAGATTTAATTTTATTCTTGAAGTAGGAGGCCAGATAGTTGGGGGTGAGGGAAGGAGGGGAGGAGGTATGGGGGCCTGAGAAGGGAGTTAAATGTACGGAAGAGCTGACGGGGATGATGGGCATGAGTGTCAACAAGGAAGGGGAAATAGTTTTGACTGGCAGAGGAGCGGGCATTGTTAAGGCAGGAAAGGATAAATTTGAAGTGAAAAAGTTTGGCTTGGTGTTTAGACTTTCGCCAGCAGTGTTCAGCAGCTCGAGCATAAGAGCGAAAGCGGCGGACAGCGGGAGTGAACCAAGACTGTGGGTTAGTGGTATGAGAGCGGTGGAGGGAAAGGGGAGCGAGCGAGTTGAGTTGAGTAGAGAGGGTGGAGTTGAGAGCAGTAATCTGATCATCAAGATTGGGTAGAGAGGATAGGGAGGCGAAGTGGGGTGTGATCCACTGAGAAATGGATGTGGTCGAGAGAGTGGAGGTCTCTGAGAGTAATATAGATTAACAGGGGAGAGGAGTGCGAATGAGGAGGCAGGTGAGAATGTTATGATCAGAGAGAGGGATTTCATAGTTGGTGAGGGAGGAGATAATGCAGCGGTAGGAGATGATGAGGTCGATGGTGTGACCAAGTTGGTGACTGGGCGAATTGGGGTGGAGCAGGAGGTAGGCAGCATCAAGGAGAGATAGAAAGCGGGCGGCAGAGGAGTCACCAGTCACATCCATGTGGTTGTTGAAGTCTCCAAAGATCAGAGTGGGCAAGGAAAAGAAGAGAAGGAAGGTGAGAAAGGGGTCAAAATCGTTAAAGAAGTTGGAGGTGGGGCCGGCGGGGCGGTGGATGACGGCTACAAGAATCTATAGGGGGTGGTAGAGGCGATTAATATGGGCTTCAAAGGAGGGGAAGGAAAGGGAATGGGGAGGAGGGATAATGCGAAAGTGCCACTGGGGAACGAGAAGGAAACCGACACCTCCTCCTTTTATTGTATTGCTTGGCACAGTGCTCTGTGTACAGTAAGTGATCTATAAATATGCACTTAGTACAGTGCTTTGCACAAAGTAAGTGCTCAATAAATACGATTGAATGAATGAATACCATTGACTGATTGATTGAAAGGCAGGGAGAACTGTAGCCAACAGTCCAATCCATGCACCCAGAAATTCCCTCAGCTCTCCGTATCGCTGTTTTACTCGGGGTTATAATAATAATAATAATAACAGTATTACTTAAACCGTTACTAGGTGCCAGGCACTGTACCAAGTGCCGGGGGCAATACAAGCCAATAGGGATGGGCACAGTCCCTGCCCCACATGGCCCATTGTTGGGTAAGGACCGTCTCTATGTGTTACCGACTTGTACTTCCCAAGTGCGTAGTACAGTGCTAGGCACACATTAAGCGCTCAATAAATGCGATTGAATGAATGAATGAATGAATGTGGTTCACAGTCTCAATCGCCATTTTCCAGATGAAGTAACTGAGACCCAGAGAATTGAAGTGACTTGCCCAAGGCCCATAGCAGACAGGTGACACGGCCAGAATTAGACCCTACGACCTCTTGACTCACATGCCCATGTTCTATCCACTATACTACCCTGCTTCCCCAAGGTTCAGGGGCTGCTACCTATCTAGTTCAGGTGTATGGCCTACAGACATGTGTGTGCATTTTGGCACACCCATAAATCTTGCGCACACATCTGGAGAACCTGACTCAGCATCACTGGCCCCAGGGCAGCTCCTAAATTAAAGGTATTGATTAGGCAGAGACACAGATAATCTCCCAAATAGCCCAGGGCTTAACTGCTTTGCCAAATGCTTCAAGAAAAAACAAATAACTCCTCTGAGAGAAGGAGAGAGAATCCTAAACACTATAATAGAGCTTTGAACTTGTATGGGATCTCCTTTAAACGTCTGTCTGCAGCTCAAAGTGAAACCTGTGAAGTTATAGACTGGAAGGAGGGATAGAGAGGCATTAATAAAAGGGTCTCCTTCTAGCGGTCTTTCTTATTTTCTGCAGCTACAGATTTGCAAAGAGGGAGGTCAGTGAGCTGTCCTCCAGGCATTAAGTTTTCAGCCGTCTGCCACAGCACACGATCACACGATCTTTGTGAACTGAACGTGGTAGGCCAGCTGCCAGCTGAGCTTGATTACCCTGAGAAGTTTTACCTAAATGATTTACTTGTTTTGTGGCCACATATCCAACCTGTGCACCCAAAAGTGCACTGTGTCCTTCTTCTCTAAAGCAGCTTTATCATGTGAAGATCTAAGAGCTGGGACGGTAAAACCCTAAATTCACCAAAGAGCATCAAGATCCACAACAGCAACTCAAGGTAAAGGTTCCCACCTCATTGGCTTTTACAGTTTATTCCTAAATTTCTTTTTTTCTCTCATCTGAAGCCATTTAACTAAAAAGGATACGTTTTTACTATTTTCTCTGATATTTTGGCAATGTTCCTGATTCTCAAAAATATGCTTACCAATTTTACAGATAATGCCTTGACTCCGCGCAAATTTTTATAGTCTCATTGTAAAGGCCTTACGGGTGTGGGGCATCACAAAACATCTGATTGTGGATAGTCACATGTTCACCTAAATTTTGTTTATATCGTTTTTATGGTATTTGGTACGCATTTATTATGCACCACGCACTGTTCTAAGGGCTAGGGTAGATACAAGCTAATCAGGATGGACACAACCCATGTCCCACATGGAACTCGCAATCTTAATGCCAACTTTACAGGTGGGGTAATTGAGACCCAGAAAAGTTAAGCGACTTGCCCAAGGTCACAACAGAAGAGAAGGGGCAGGGCTCAGATTAAAACTCAGGTCCTTCTGACTCCCAGGCCTGTGCTTTATCAATCAATCAATCAATCAATCAATCAATCGTATTTATTGAGCGCTTACTATGTGCAGAGCACTGTACTAAGCGCTTGGGAAGTACAAGTTGGCATCACATAGAGACAGTCCCTGCCCAACAGTGGGCTCACAGTCTAAAAGGGGGAGACAGAGAACAGAACCAAACATACCAACAAAATAAAATAAGTAGGATAGAAATGTACAAGTAAAATAAATAAATAAATAAATAAATAGAGTAATAAATATGTACAACCATATATACATATATACAGGTGCTGTGGGGAAGGGAAGGAGGTAAGATGGGGGATGGAGAGGGGGACGAGGGGGAGAGGAAAGAAGGGGCTCAGTCTGGGAAGGCCTCCTGGAGGAGGTGAGCTCTCAGCAGGGCCTTGAAGGGAGGAAGAGAGCTAGCTTGGCGGATGGGCAGAGGGAGGGCATTCCAGGCCCGGGGGATGACGTGGGCCGGGGGTCGATGGCGGGACAGGCGAGAGCGAGGTACTGTGAGGAGATTAGTGGTGGAGGAGTGGAGGGTGCGGGCTGGGCAGTAGAAGGAGAGAAGGGAGGTGAGGTAGGAGGGGGCGAGGTGATGGAGAGCCTTGAAGCCCAGGGTGAGGAGTTTCTGCCTGATGCGCAGATTGATCGGTAGCCATTGGAGGTTTTTGAGGAGGGGAGTAATATGTCCAGAGCGTTTCTGGACAAAGATAATCCGGGCAACAGCATGAAGTATGGATTGAAGTGGAGAGAGACAAAAGGATGGGAGATCAGAGAGAAGGCTAGTGCAGTAGTCCAGACGGGATAGGATGAGAGCTTGAATTAGCAGGGTAGCGGTTTGGGTGGAGAGGAAAGGGCGGATCTTGGCAATGTTGCGGAGCTGAGACCGGCAGGTTTTGGTGACGGCTTGGATGTGAGGGGCGAATGAGAGAGCGGAGTCGAGGATGACACCAAGGTTGCGGGCTTGTGAGACGGGAAGGATGGTAGTGCCGTCAACAGAGATGGGAAAGTCAGGGAGAGGACAAGGTTTGGGAGGGAAGACAAGGAGCTCAGTCTTCGACATGTTGAGCTTTAGGTGGCGGGCGGACATCCAGATGGAGATGTCCTGAAGGCAGGAGGAGATGCGAGCCTGGAGGGAGGGGGAGAGAGCAGGGGCAGAGATGTAGATCTGGGTGTCATCAGCGTAGAGATGATAGTTGAAGCCGTGGGAGCGAATGAGGTCACCAAGGGAGTGAGTGTATATTGAGAACAGAAGGGGACCAAGCACTGAACCTTGGGGAACCCCCACAGTAAGAGGATGGGAGGGGGAGGAGGAGCCTGCAAAAGAGACTGAGAAAGAACGACCGGAGAGATAAGAGGAGAACCAGGAGAGGACGGAGTCTGTGAAGCCAAGGTCAGATAACGTGTTGAGGAGAAGGGGGTGGTCCACAGTGTCAAAGGCAGCTGAGAGGTCGAGGAGTATTAGGACAGAGTATGAGCCGTTGGATTTGGCAAGCAGGAGGTCATTGGTGACCTTTGAGAGTGCAGTTTCCGTGGAATGAAGGGGACGGAAGCCAGACTGGAGGGGGTCGAGGAGAGAGTTGTTGTTGAGGAATTCTAGGCAGAGAGGGTTTTCCACTAGAGGTTATCCACTAGAAAACACTACTTCTCAATATTACTAAGTAATACTATTGTCTAGAAACTCATCCTCGATCAAAAAATTTCAAAGAAACCTTGTGGTGTCTCCTTGAACTGTGAAAATAATACTTTGGATGGGAATCCTGTAGGTGAGAGGTGTACATTGACATTCACTGATACACACTGATAAGAGAATGTTTGGAAACCAATATTTGAACACAGGACTGAAGTGACGTAAGGATCAATCCAGTATGGTAAAATGATCCATTAACCAAGAGGTGATATTGAAAGTTGGGTGAAAGTATATAAGTAAAAACAAAGAGATAGAATTCATTCTTCTTGTTGAAATCTCACACCAATGCAACTCTGATTGTGAGAGTTAGTCACATTAGGCTATCAAGATCTGACTTTCATTTACATCAAAACTTTCCTACTTGAGTTATTTTTCAGTGATATGGTGGCTGCAGATTGGTTACACAAACTCTCATTCCCCCAAATCAAGTCTTTTTGAAGGCACATCTCCAAAAGGCCTTGCCCAAAAAAGCCCTGATTTCCTCTTCTCCCACTCCTTCCTGCATCCTTTCTGCACTTGGATTTGCACCCTTTATTCACCCCTCCCTCAACCCCACAGCATCTAAGTACATATCCTTAATTTATTTATATAAACGTCTTTCTCCTCCTCTTAACTATATTCTCAGTATAAGCAGAAAACATAACTATCAGTTCTGTTAAATTACACTCTCCCAAGTGCTTAGTACAATGCTATGCCCACAGTAAATGCTCAATAAACATGATTGATTGGTTGATTGATTGTTTAGCAGGATGTCTGGCACATATTCGAAAGGTTTGCTATACCATTTCTGGTTCCCATTTCTTTGTGGGCTCAAACCTCATCACTGGTATGAGCACCAGAATCTTTTTCTGTTGGAGGCAGTTCTTTAAGAAAATAAAATCATTCTACCTTTTCTGGTCACTGTCTTCTCAGATCACCTAAAACAGTAATAATGATAATAATAATAATGATGATAATAATAATAATAATAAGAATAATGGGATTTCCTAAGCACTTACTATGTGCCAAGCACTGTTCTGAGTGCTGGGGTAGACACAAGGTAATCAGATTGTCCCACGTGGGGCTCACAGTTTCAATCTCCATTTTACAGATGAGGTAACTGAGACCCAGAGAAGTTAAGTGACTTGCTCAAAGTCACACAGCTGATAAGTAGCAGAGCCGGGATTAGAACCTACATCCTCTGACTCCCAAGCCCATGTGTTTTCCACTAAGTCATGCTGCTTCTCTAGTAATAGTAATAGGAGGAGGGGAGGAAGAGGGGAGGAGGATAAAGGGGAGAAGAAGGAGTGATAGTAATATTTACTGAGTACCCACAGGGAGTAAAGACTGTACTTAGCACCTGGAAAACAGGAAATAAAGACATGACACTTCTGTACATATCTTTAAATTATATATTATAAATTATTTATTTATACTAATGTCTGTCTCCCCCTCTAGTGTGTAAGCTCACTGTGGGCAGGGAACATGTCTGCCAAATGTTGAATTGTATTCTTCCAAGCCCTTAGTACAATACTCGATGCATAGTAAGCGCTCAGTTAATGCCATTGATGATGATGGTGATCAAGGGGCCAGTGGGATGTTCAAGTTGAGATGTCTTGGAGGCAAGAGAGATGTGGGACTGCAGGTTAAGCATGAGGGGTAGGGCTAAAGAAGTCAATTTGGGAGTTCATTCATTCATTCACTTGTATTTATTGAGCACTTACTGAGTGCAAAGCACAGTACTAATCACTTGGGAGAGTACAATATAAAAGCAGAAATAGTCCCTGCCCACAATAAGCTCACAGTTTAGAGGGGGAGATGGATATTAATATGAATAATTACATATAAATAAATATATGATTACAGATACATACATATGTGCTCTGTGGAGTTTTCCATATGGAGGTGGTAGCTGAAACTATGAAAGTGGGTAAGCACCAAGAGAGAATGGGCGTAGATGCAGAGGGGACTCATAACAGAGCTTTATGAAACATGCATAGCTGAGAGAGGAGAGGTGAAAGAGTCTTGCATAGAATACCAGTACCTGGAGCGACTCCGGCTAGGGAAGATTTTAAGAATTTCTTGTCTGATGGTTTTTCCTCATGCTGGTGAAATCGATCAGCCTCAGAAAGTGAATTTATGAACCTGAAGCTAAAGCTAGATTATTGATAATATAAAAACTTTTGCTGGACTTTTAGCTTTACTGGTCTTCAAAACTTCAAAAGCTTTGTAAAATATATTGTATTTATACTGTTTTCTCTGTTCTTTCTGAACTTCTCTCCGTGTCTTTGAATTCTGGTACTTTATGACTCTTTGGCTCTGACACCATCTCTGGCCATCTGAGATTCTGTTTTTACCTTTATGAATCCTTCTGTGACTCCATTTATGACTATCTCTCCCTTTGCTTCCCTGTTTGTGTGTGTGTTCAGTGGCTGTGTGAGGTTTTGGGAGGGTTCCTCTCACTTCCTTAGAAATCCCCGGTTCACGAACCCTTTCTCCCTGTCCACTGCTGTCATGGTGTATTGGCTAGAACATGGGCCTGGGAGTCAGAACACTCCACCACTTGTCTGCTGTATGACTTTGGGCAAGCCACGTAGCTTCTCTATGCCTCAGTTACCTCATCAGATCCTAATGCTCAGGAACTTTGTAACATTCATTTATTTTCCCCATATAACCATAACTTTCCCTCTAGTGCAACCAATTTTGAATGACTTGTCCACAAATTAGTTCAAATCCTTCTAAAAGCTCCCAAAACTCTGTGCCTGCACAACTTCCTTTGTTCACCAGGTACTCACCAATTGCAGCATGAAGAAGTATTTCCTTTGAGTTGTTTTGAACCTAGCACCTTCATGTTTCAGTGGTTCTACCCACATCCTGGGGTTGGGGGATTTAGTGAACCCCTAGGAGAAGAGTAATGAGAAGCAATGTGACTTAATGGAAAGAGACTGGGAGTCAGGAGATCTGTGTTCTAATTCTGACTTTGCTGTTTTCTAATTCTGACTTTGCTATGTATTTTATGGTATTTACTAAATGCTTACTCTGTGCCAGTACTGTACTGAGTGCTGGAGTATTTGCAAGCTAATCAATCAATCAATCAATCAATAAGCTAATTCGGTTGGACACAGTTCTTGTTCTACCCGGGCCTCACAGCTCTTAATCTCCATTTTACAGATGAGGAAACTGAGGCACAAAGCAGTGCAGTGACTTGCCCAAGGTCACTCAGGAGACAAGTGGCAGAACTGGGATTAAAACCTAGGTCCTTCTAACTCCAAAGCCCATGTTCTATCCAATAGGTCACATTGCTTCTCATGTCTGCTGTTCTCCTTTCCCCTTAGACTATGAGACCCGTCTGGAATACAGACTGTTTCCTGTCTAATTATCCTGTATCTATGCCAGGGCTTAGCACCGTGTGTGGCACATAACTATTATTATTGCCATCATTATCATTATTATTAAGTCATGCAGGTTTCCTATCTGGTTGGTGTTAGATTTGCAACTCAAGCTAAATCTTTATGACTCTTTTTAGAGATCTGGGAAATATTAGTCTTGAGTCCATTTCTGGAGCCATAAAGGCATTAATTAACTGGCAGTTAAGAGAACAGACAATTGGGAAGTTTGTTATCTATGGAAAGGACGCTGATGTGAAGGCTACTGTATGCTGTCCCGTTGACTGTATTTCACAATTCGTCCAGGAAGACCCTGATTTTGGTTGCTTCCTAGCTGCCCCGTCTAGTTGTTGAAGGATATCAGCAAGTCCTAGCAGGAACAGCAAGGCTTGAAGCTGGAGTGGGTTATTTTCCATCAGCATTCAGCTCCAAATTGCACGTTTCTGGTAGGAAAGAGACCCAGGCATCCCCTCCCTACTGCTTTGATTCAGAGAAGAAGGCAGGATAAAAATGGATGGGCTCCCACTCTAAATCCCATGATTTAGCACTTATCTATATATATGTATATATGTACATTTATAATTCTATTTATTTATATTGATGCCTGTTTACTTCTTTTGATGTGTATATTTCTATAATTCTATTTATTTATAGTGATGCCTGTTTACTTGTTGTGACGTCTGTCTCCCCACTTCTGGACTGTAATCCCTATGTGGGCAGGGATTGTCTCTATTCATTGCTGAATTGTACTTTCCAAGCGCTTAGTTCAGTGCTCTGCACACAGTAAGCGCTCAATAAATTCTATTGAATGAATGAATTAATGAATGAAAGTGTTTTGAGCTCCTTTATGAAACATCCTTTAATCATCTCAAGACAAACCTAACAAGGATCATCGTTCTCTTTACCAAATCTGCAGCTCTCACTTGTGTACTGAGTGCCTATCTCGAGTTGATGGAGAATGAAAACAATGTGACAGAATTCATTCTACTGGGACTCATACAGGACCCAAGTATGAAGAAAATTATCTCTGTTTTGTTTTTAATCATCTACATAGTCACCGTGGTTGGAAACCTGATCATTGTGGTAACCGTAGCTTTCAGTCAGACTCTGGACTCCTCCATGTATTTCTTTCTGGCTCACTTGTCGTTCATTGATGCCTGCTATTCCTCAGTCAACACACCTAAACTGATCATTGACTCCCTCACTGAGAAGAAAATCATCTACTTCAAAGGCTGTATGACCCAGGTCTTTGGAGAGCATATTTTTTGCTGGGGCTGAAATCATTCTCCTCACGGTGATGGCCTATGACCGTTATGTGGCGATATGTAAGCCATTGCACTACACGACCATCATGAGCAGACATCTCTGTAGCTCACTGGTGGCCTTGGCCTGGGCCGGAGGCTTCCTTCATGCCACAGTTGAAAATCTCTTCATGGCACATTTACCATTCTGTGGCCCCAATGTCATCGACAACTTTATGTGCGATTTATACCCCTTGCTGAAACTGGTCTGCTCTGATACTCACACCTTGAGTGTGCTGGTTGCTGCTAACAGTAGTGACATGTGCATGTTGATCTTTATCCTGTTGATGATTTTCTATGCCTTCATCTTGAACTCCCTGAAGACCCACAGTGCCGTGGGTAGACTCAAAGCTCTCTTCACCTGTGCCTCCCACTTCACTGTTGTCATCTTCTTCTTTATTCCATGCATCTTTGAATATATGCAGCACACAACTACCTCATCCATTAACAAGGCTGTTGCAGTATTTTATACTATGATAAGCCCCATGCTAAATCCCTTCATCTACACATTGAGAAATGCAGAGATGATAAATGCCATTAGAAAGTCACTGAGCAAAACAGTGACTTTTGCCCTTGAATAAGTGGCAACTTAGGAAAAGTGTCATTAATATAAATGAGGAAATCAGCTGCAGAATGTTCTTACCCGCTATTTTGGAGAACACACACTGTACTGATCAAGGGAAACTTGGTCGATTATTTTTATCGATTTTAGGTCAGAGGCCAAATGAACATCATTTCTTTGATCATTTGGATATCTTCTAGTTTTAGATGCTGTTTTACCACCATCCCCTGATTACCTGTCGTTCATGTATAGCCTTTCCTAATGCAAGCATAGAGAATAAAGGGAAGGAGTGTCACTAAACGATGAGGGGGAGCCTGGTCTAAAGGAAAGAGCATAGGCCTGGAAATCAGAGGAAGTGGATTCTAATCGCGGCTCTGCCAGTGGTTTGTTGTGTGACCTTGAGCAAATCACTTAAAGTCTCTGTTGCCTCATCTGTAAATTGGGGGTGAAATATCTCTTCTCCCTCCTACTTAGGCTGTGAACTCCATGTGATACAGGGACCATGTCCTAGCTGATTAGCTTGTGTCTACCCCAGCACTTACTACAATAGCTGTCTTGTAGTAAGCACTTAATAACAATAATAATGGACACTGCGAGAACTACTCTGACAAAGTATTCATTGAACACCAACTGAGTGCACTCCACTAAACGCAGTTCATTGTACTAAGTGTTTGGAATTGGAAAATGTAAAGAAGCCATGCCTTCCCTGCCCACTGGTAGCATACATTGTAATTCAATGAGAGATTCTTTTTAATTTGGGGGTGGTTTTACCCTATTGTCTTGTGGATGTTGAGTTGTCTCCAACCCAAAGAGACTCCATGGACACCTCTCTCCCAGATTGCCCCACCTCCATCTGCAATCGTTCTGGTAACATATCCAGAGAGCTTTCTTGGTAAAAATACAGAAGTGGTCTACCATTGCATCTTCCTCTCAGTAAATGATTCTCCACTCTCAACTCTCTCCCATGCCGCTGCTTCCCAACACAGGTGAGTTTTGATATGTAGCAGATTGCTTTCCACTCCTAGCCACTGCCCAAGCTAGGAATGGAATGGGTAGGCCTCTGTTTGACTCTCCGTCCCATAGTCGAGATTGGTAGAGTACTGGAAATTCCCCAGATGCGATCCTGAGAGGGTGCTTTAATAACAATAATAGTGTGGCATTTGTTAAGCACTTACTATGTGCAAAGCACTGTTCTAAGCGCTGGAGAGATACAAGGTGATCAGGTTGTCCCACGTGGGACTCACAATTTTAATCCCCATTTTACAGATGAGGGAACTGAGGCTCAGAGAAGTTAAGTGTCTTTCCCAAAGTCACACAGCTGACAATTGGCAGGGCCTGGATTTGAACCCATGACCTCTGACTCCAAAGCCCGTGCTCTTTCCACTGAAACACTCTGCTTCTCTACCTATAGCTCTACTGAATAATGGGTCGGAAAAGGTTCTGAGATCAATCAATAGTATTTACTGAATGCTTACTGTGTGCAGAACACTGAATGAAGAACCTAGAAAATGACAGTACAGCAGAATGGGTATACATGATCCCCGCCCATGAGGACCTTACAGTCTTTAAGGGGAGACAGACATTACATTTGTAGATGAGGTCACTGAGGCATAGAGAAGTTAAGTGGCTTACCTAAGGTCACACAGCAGACATATGGCAGGGCAAAGATTATAACTCAGGTCCTCTGATTCTCAGGCTTGAGCTCTTTCTAGGGACCACATCTCTAGGGAACCACCTGTCAGCAAATTGCTGTGGACTAGCAATTAATTTGAAAATCAAGGTTATTTACCACCCTATACACAAAAAAGAATATCCAACAGTGACACCGACCTAAATACCTACCCTCAATTCTTCACATCCTTAAATGATGCAAAAATAGAAAAAGAAGTAGAAAACAGAATCAAGACCATTAAGGCTTCCTTTTAGAGAGTGGCAGCCTACATGACATCCAGATCCAAATGAATCTGAAGATAGATGGAGCAATTATAATGGAGTAATTATATTGCACAAGAGAGAGAAACCGCATGGTCTACTGGAAAAACCATGGGGCTGGGAATCAAAGGATCTGAGCTCTAATCCCACCCCTGCCCCTTGCTTGTTGTGTGACCTTGGTCAAAGCACTTAACTTTTCTGTGCGTCAGTTCCCTCAACTATAAATAGGTATTCAATGCCTGTTCTCCCAAGTACTTTGGCTGTGAATCCCATGTGGGACAGAGACTGTGTCTAATCTGATAAATGTCTATCTACCCCAATGCTTAGAACAGCATTAGACACATAGTACATGCTTAACAAATACCATAACGAACAGATGCCACATCTGACTTCTAGAGAAGTTCCAAAAACCCTGCCTATAAACAATACTTAGAATGCAATGACTAGAGAGGGTCACAAATAACGTGGCCTTGGAAAACTGGCAATCCATCGGCATCAAAGTATCACACTCTCCCAAGCACTTACTACATTCTTCTTTATGTAAACGCTCGATAAATGCCACTAAGTGATTGATTGGCCAAAGCGACTCTGGTCCCTTTGTTTGTTTCACTTGGTGGGGCGTTGTAGGAAAATGGATGACCCAAGAAACCCAAACAGCTGCTCTTGGGTGAGCTGAAATAAGGTAACCATAAGCAGGGTGGGCAATAGAATCAATTAATTGATTGGTCAGAAGCAGAAATGCTTTCAAGATCAAGTGAAACAAAACCCCAAATGATGTGGCATAGTGTCTATCATCGGAGAGACAGCAGAAGCTGACAGATCAGCCTGGCATTCAGCAGTTACAAATAAAGTCCTTGTGTTCCAACATCATTTCTACGAAGTCTATTATGTTGTACTTTCCCGGCAGCGTGGCTTAATGGAAAGAGAATGGACTTGGGAGTCAGAGGATGTGTGTTCTAATCCGGGCTATGCCACTTGTCTGCTGTGTGATCTTGGGCAAGCCACTTAACTTCTCTGTGCCTCAATTACCTCATCTGTAAAATGGGGATTAAGACTGTGAGCCCCTCGTCGGGCAACCTGATTACCTTGTATCTATGCCAGTGCTTAGAACAGTGTTTGGCACATAGTAAATGCTCAACAAATGCCACAATTGCTATTATTATTTAAGTGTTTAATTCAGTGCTTTGCACATAGTAAGTGCTCCATATACGGCATTGATTCACTGGTTAAAACTGGGAATGACAAATGCAATGGTGTAGCAAAGGGCCAGGGAGTCAGAAGAACTGTTTTCTAATCCGAGCTCTGCTACTTGTCTGTTGCGTGACCTTGGGCAAGTTACTTGACTCCTCTGTGCCTCAGTTACCTCTCCTGTAAAATGGGAATTGAAGCTGTGGGTCCCATTTAGAACACGGACTGTCTCCAACCTGACCATCTTGTATCTACCCCAGTGCTAAGAACAGTGCCTGACTCATAGTAAGCACTTATCAAATATCCAAAAAGGGGGAAGGGAGCATCTTTATATGCCCACAGTGTGGAAGGAATTGTTAGTCACACTTATGTAGCCCAGTAAAAATCTCAATAGTGGCATCCTTAAATCAATCAATCAATCAATCAATCGTATTTATTGAGCGCTTACTATGTGCAGAGCACTGTACTCAGCGCATGGGAAGTACAAGTTGACAACATATAGAGACCGTCCCTAACCAACAGTGGGCTCACAGTCTAAAAGGGGGAGACAGAGAACAAAACCAAACATACTAACAAAATAAAATAAATAGAATAGATATGTACAAGTAAAATAAATGAATAAATAAATAGAGTAATAAATATGTACAAACATATATACATATATACAGGTGCTGTGGGGAAGGGAAGGAGGTAAGATGAGGGGGATGGGTAGGGGGACGAGGGAGAGAGGAAGGAAGGGGCTCAGTCTGGGAAGGCCTCCTGGAGGAGATGAGCTCTCAGTAGGGCCTTGAGGGGAGGAAGAGAGTTAGCTTGGCGGATGGGCAGAGGGAGGGCATTCCAGGCCCAGGGGATGTCGTGGGCCGGGGGTCGATGGCGGGACAGGTGAGAACGAGGCACGGTGAGGAGATTAGCGGCAGAGGAGCGGAGGGTGCGGGGTGGGCTGTAGAAGGAGAGAAGGGAGGTGAGGTAGGAGGGGACGAGGTGATGGAGAGCCTTGAAGCCGAGGTTGAGGAGTTTCTGCCTGATGCGCAGATTGATTGGTAGTCACTGGAGATTTCTGAGGAGGGGAGTAACATGCCCAGAGCGTTTCTGGACAAAGACAATCCGGGCAGCAGCATGAAGTATGGATTGAAGTGCGGAGAGACACGAGGATGTGAAATCAGAGATCAGAGCCCAGGGTCTCCCCATATTCCCAGGATGTATATCTTTTTGGGACAGTTCCGCAACCTTGTAGTGTAGCAGTTCTGTGTCCTTGCTGTGGGTTGTTCAGGCGGAGGGAGGGGGTGAATTCACAGATAGGGCAGTCTTCCCACACTCCACCCCTTCACCTCCACTTGCGCCTAAAGCAATCTGGAGATGGGGACCACGATAGTTTTGGTGGAGGGCCTGCGCAAGTAACAACATCCTAGAACCAAAGCTGCACAGAGCACGATGCACCCTAGCACGATCCACTGGGACCAATATCCCGCTCCTACACTCCCGCAGCTCCACAGCCATGAGACCCACCCGCAGTATGTCACCATCTTTTGGTTCAGTGTTTCTATCTGAATTCCGGCTTTGGTTAGGTGGAGTGCGGTGCGATTCGAATTTTGTTGTGCATCTGCCAGGGTTTGTCGTAGCACTTTTGTGGCCTCCTCCACTTGCTCCGGCCAAGCTACTGAATCCACTAGATCCGTTGGAACGTCCCAGAGGAGGGTATGCTGTCCATGCCGCTCCCATCTGGACAGGTCGATATGATTAACAACGCTCAACCTTACTAAAGACATATCACTACAAACAAGCATTTAATTAGCACAGGCAGCATTAATATTATAATTAAGTGATCATGGTTATGTTTATATGTTCCCCGCACATCCAACATAATTTCCCATTACCCAAATACCAGTAGTCTGCCTCCTCCACCCTGGTGATGGAAATCAGCCAACTGTTCGGTATGCTCTCACTTTCCCTGGGGTCATATGAGCAGAATCAGTCCCTCTTTACTTGGGTACATCCAGAAGGGGAAAAAGGCTCCCACTGATTCCTGGACTCATTCCACCATCCCAACTTCTCTCCCAGAGGACCACCCGCTTGCCATCCTGCACAATCCCTAATCCCCCTAGGGCTGTGGCTCACAGTGGCGGGTTGCCCACCGGGTGGCATACCCGCAGTTTACAGTAATGGGTGGTGCACCTGCCGAATAGTACCTGAATGGCCGACCATACAACAAAGGCTGGATACAGACGAGCCAGGCTGGGGGGCCACTGTGCTCGGCTTACTTTTTCCATTTGGGTGGTGAGATATAGTAACAGTGCTAACTGAGTCTGGATGCCGGCATCCCACCAGGTGATGTTTCATGCCCAGCGGGCCAGCTCCCCTGTAAGGACCCCCACACACGTTTTCAGAGTTCCAGCTGACAGTACCATTCTTTCCCCGGTGTCCTGCAAAATTCCTCTGAGAATTAGCTGCGGGATCTGGCTTTCATTTTGTATTTCAATTCAATCGTATTTATTGAGCGCGTACTGTGTGCAGAGCACTGTACTAAGCGCTTGGGAAGTACAAGTTGGCAGAAACACACTCCTGTTGGATTAGAAGTAGACTGCACTCTCCTTGAAGGCAGGGATTCTACTGTACTCTCCCGAGAGTTTTAATACCTACACTGGTTGACACTGTAATATAAACAAGTTAGAATATCCAGTCCATTTCCATTACCACTGTTGGGATTTGTTACAACATGTCACTGCAAAGGTTATCGGGCCGTCGGCGGGTGACCGGTGTCTGCCGGCTGTCGGGGCCGTCCGGGGGCAGCCGACGGCCCCGGTCCCGCGCCGCGGACACCGACAGCCAGACAGACAGACCGACAGGAGCTCCTTGAAGATTTAAAAATTGATTCTTGAAGAGACACAATGGCATACAGACGAGATGAAATGTGGTCTGATGGACGGTATGAGTATGAAAGACAACTAAGAGAGCGACTACCTCCGCGAACTCACTCTGTGAACAGTGCCTGGCACATAGTAAGCGCTTAACAAGTACCACAGTTGTTGTCCGTTCCCTCGAGGCCCGCCCGCCCGCCATCACACCGCGTGGCCTTCCTGCTCCCGGAAGGATCCTCTCCTCTGAGCGCCAGCATAGACGCCCGGGACTCCGTTCCCGAGAGGCCCGCCCGCCCGCCATCACACCGCGCGGCCTTGCTGCTCCCGGAAGGATCCCATCCTCAGAGCGCCCCCATAGACGCCCTCTGCTTCCACCCCCCCACCACTTAAGCGACCTTCCTTAAAGTGCCCCCCATCCCCCCCTTCCCGGTCCGGTCCTGACTGACTCTCCCCCTCCTCCCCTGGGAAAAAGGCCCTTGTTAACACCAAGTTACATTAACGACAACCTCATTCGCACCTACTCAGCCCTCCCATGCTAGTTGGCTGTTCGCTTCTCTCCCCAGGTATCTCTGCTCCCTGACCCCCCTTAACAGGCCCACCCTACTCCAGCACATAATAGTTTGTATCTGCTCTCTGTGACATCATTATCTGCCAATTTTATTATTGCCATAGCATATTAATTGTTTAACTACACCCTGTGATGCCATCGCCTACTTATATCATTGCTACTGTTTTATTGCTTCTGCATCTAAATTGTTAACCTCCCGCTGTACTGTCACTCGCCCTGCTGACCTCACTATGAACTTTCAATTCCCTCGCTCCCAACTGCCATTCCCATTCCTCACCTTCCCCTTCCCCTCTCCCACCCAGCTTTTTCCCTCCCTCTCACACACCAAGACCACTCCCCCTCACCTCCTACCAAGGATCCCCCTGTACCAGCGCCAGTCCTCCACTCCTCCCTCCCAGCCCCCTCTCTCCCCTTCTCACCGCCCCCACCCCATCCCAGTTCTCCTTTCCCATCGCCACCCCTCTTCCCACTCTCCCCGCCCAGGCCCCCGCCAACTCATCCCAATCCAAACCCTCCCCACCCCTCGCACCCTTCCCCCTCCCTCCCCTCTCTCGACAGCTGCTGCCAAGTGTGGCCTCTGGAACTCCCGCTCCGTTTTAAGTAAGATCCCTTTCATCCTGGACCTATTCCTTTCCAGCTCTCTACTCCTCCTCGCCCTAACTGAAACATGGCTGTCTCCAGACGACACGGTCTCTTCTGCTGCTCTCTCCAGCGGAGGCCTCTTCTTCTCCCACTCCCCCAGACTCACCGGAAAAGGAGGAGGTGTCGGTTTCCTTCTCGCCCCCCAATGTCGCTTTCGCACTATCCCTCCTCCCCCTTCCCTTTCCTTCCCTTCCTTTGAAGCCCACATTATTCGCCTCTACCACCCCCTCCAGATTCTTGTAGCCGTCATCTACCGCCCCCCCGGCCCCACCTCCAACATCTTTAAAGATTTTGACCCCTTCCTCACCTTCCTTCTCTCCTTTTCCATGCCCACTCTGATCCTCGGAGACTTCAACATCCACATGGATATCTCTGATGACTCCTCTGCCGCCCGCCTTCTATCTCTCCTTGACGCTGCCAACCTCTTGCTCCACCCCACCTCGCCGACTGACCAACCTGGTCATACCCTCGACCTCATCATCTCCTACCGCTGCACTGTGTCCACCCTCACCTACTCTGAAATCCCTCTCTCTGATCATAATCTTCTCACCTGCCTCCTCACTCACACTCCTTTCCCCTGTAAATCCATATTACTCCCTGACAGAGATCTCCGCTCTCTTGACCCCATCCATTTTTCTGAGCGCCTCACTACCCACCTCGCCTCCCTTCCCTCTCTACCCAACCTTGATCATCAGATTACTGCTCTCAACTCTACCCTTTCTACCCAGCTTGACTCACTCGCTCCGCTTTCCTTTCGCCGCTCTCGTACCACTAACCCACAGACCTGGATCACTGCCACTGTCCGCCTCCTTCGCTCTTATGCTCGAGCTGCCGAACGCTGCTGGCGAAAGTCTAAACACCATGCCAACCTCGTTCACTTCAAGTTTATCTTGCCTGCCTTAACTCAGCCCTCTCCTCTGCCAGACAAAACTATTACTCCTCCCTTATTGACATCCATGCCCATCATCCCCGTCAGCTCTTCTGTACATACAACTCCCTTCTCAGGTCCCCGGTTCCTCACCCTCCTCCTTCCCTCACCCCAAACTATCTGGCCTCCTACTTCATTAATAAAATTAAATCCATCAGGTCCGATCTCCCCAAAGTCACTCCCCCCACCCTTCTCCAACCCCCCGGCTCTCAACACTCTCTGCTACTCTCCCATCCTTCCCAGCAGTATCCTCAGAGGAGCTCTCCTCCCTCCTCTCACGTGCTACTCCGGCCACCTGTGCTTGCGACCCCATTCCCTCTTGTCTCATGAAATCTCTCGCTCCGTCCCTTCTCCCCACCTTAACTTACATCTTCAACCGCTCACTCTCCACTGATTCCTTCCCCTCTGCCTTCAAACATGCCCATGTCTCGCCCATCCTAAAAAAACCTCTCTTGACCACACCTCACCTTCTAGTTATCGCCACATATCCCTCCTACCATTCCTTTCCAAAATCCTTGAACGAGTTGTCTACACGCGCTGCCTCGAATTCCTCAACAACGACTCTCTCCTTGACCCCCTCCAGTCTGGCTTCCGTCCCCAACATTCCACAGACACTTCCCTCTCAAAGGTCACCAATGACCTCCTGCTTGCCAAATCCAACGGCTCATACTCTGTCCCAATTCTCCTCGACCTCTCAGCTGCCTTCGACACTGTGGACCACCCCCTTCTCCTCAACACGCTATCTGACCTTGGCTTCACAGACTCCGTCCTCTCCTGGTTCTCCTCTTATCTCTCCGGTCGTTCATTCTCAGTCTCTTTTGCAGGCTCCTCCTCCCCCTCCCATCCCCTTACTGTGGGGGCTCCCCAAGGTTCAGTGCTTGGTCCCCTTCTGTTCTCGATCTACACGCACTCCCTTGGTGACCTCATTCGCTCCCACGGCTTCAACTATAATCTCTACGCTGATGACACCCAGATCTACATCTCTGCCGCTGCTCTCTCCCCCTCTCTCCAGGCTCGCATCTCCTCCTGCCGTCAGGACATCTCCATCTGGATGTCTGCCCGCCACCTAAAGGTCAACATGTCCAAGACTGAACTCCTTGTCTTCCCTCCCAAACCCTGCCCTCTCCCTGACTTTCCCATCTCTGTTGACGGCACTACCATCCTTCCCGTCTCACAGGCCCGCAACCTTGGTGTCCTCCTTGACTCCGCTCTCTCATTCACCCCTCACATCCAAGCCGTCACCAAAACCTGCCGGTCTCAGCTCCGCAACATTGCCAAGATCCGCCCTTTCCTCTCCATCCATACCGCTACCCTTCTCATTCAAGCTCTCATCCTATCCCGTCTGGACTACTGCATCAGCCTTTTCTCTGATCTCCCATCCTCGTGTCTCTCCCCACTTCAATCCATACTTCATACTGCTGCCCGGATTGTCTTTGTCCAGAAACGCTCTAGGCATGTTACTCCCCTCCTCAAAAATCTCCAGTGGCTACCAATCAATCTGCGCATCAGGCAGAACCTCCTCACCCTGGGCTTCAAGGCTCTCCATCACCTCGCCCCCTCCTACCTCACCTCCCTTCTCTCCTTCTACAGCCCAGCCCGCACCCTCCACTCCTCTGCCGCTAATCTCCTCACTGTACCTCGTTCTCGCCTGTCCCGCCATCGACCCCTGGCCCACGTCCTTCCCCGGGCCTGGAATGCCCTCCCTCTGCCCATCCGCCAAGCTAGGTCTCTTCTTTCCTTCAAGGTCCTACTGAGAGCTCACCTCCTCCAGGAGGCCTTCCCAGACTGAACCCCTTCCTTCCTCTCCCCCTCGTCCCCCTCTCCATCCCCTCATCTTACCTCCTTCCCTTCCCCACAGCACCTGTATATATGTATATATGTTTGTACATATTTATTACTCTATTTATTTATTTTACTTGTACATATCTTTTCTATATATTTTATTTTGTTAGTAAGTTTGGTTTTGTTCTCTGTCTCCCCCTTTTAGACTGTGAGCCCACTGTTGGGTAGGGACTGTCTCTATATTTTGCCAACTTGTACTTCCCAAGCGCTTAGTACAGTGCTCTGCACACAGTAAGCGCTCAATAAATACGATTGATGATGATGATGATGATGATGATGATGATAGTTAATGTTAACTTTAGGGTTAAGGATAGGGTTAATTGCTCAGGGTAGTATAAGACCTTGGGGTTAGGGTAAGGACTTAGGCTGGGTTAGGGTCAGGGCTAGACCTAAGGCTAGGCTTAAGGTTAGGTTTGGGGTTATGGATAGAGCTAGCATTAGGTCTAGGATTAAGTTTAGGGGTAAGTGTCGAGCTAGGCTACATTTTACCTTCCACCTTGCCTTGATGATGAAAATGATGCTCTCAATACCACCCTCTCTACTCAACTCAATTCAATAGCTTCCCTATACCTTCGTCGATCTATGTTGTAACACTAACCCACAGTCCTGGATAATTACTATAATCCACCTCCTCCGTTCTTGTGCACAAGATGCACAGCACAGCTGGTGGAAATCTAGGTATTCGACTGACCTCAGCCACTTCACATTTGTCCTTAACTCTGCTTTAACTCTGCTTTAATTCTGCCCTCTCCTCTGCGATTTTGACCCCTTTCTCACCTTCCTTCTCTCCTTTTCCATGCCCACTCTGATACTCGGAGACTTCAACATCCACATGGATGTCCCCCGTGACTCCTCTGCCTCCCACCTTCTATCTCTCCTAGACGCTGCCAATCTCCTGCTCCACCCCACCTCTCCCACTCACCAACTTGGTCACACTCTCGACCTCATCATCTCCTACCGCTGCACTATCTCCACCCTCACCAACTCTGAAATCCCTCTCTCTGATCATAACCTTCTCACCTGCCTCCTCACTCACACTCCTCCCCACGGAAATCTATATTACTACCTCACAGAGACCTCCACTCTCTCGACCTCATCCATCTTTCTGAGGGCCTCACACCCCACCTCGCCACCCTTTCCTCTCTACCCAATCTTGATGATCAGATTAATGCTCTCAACACTACCCTCTCTACTCAGCTCATCTCGCTCGCTCCCCTTTACCTTTCGCCTTTCTCGTACCACTAACGCACAGCCCTGGATCACTGCCACTGTCCGCCTCTTTCATTCTTATGCTCGAGCTGCTGAAACGCTGCTGGCGAAAGTCTAAACACCAAGACAATCTTGTTCACTTCAGGTTTATCCTTCCCTGCCTTATGTCTGCCCTCTCCTCTGCCAGGCAAAACTATTTCTCCTCCCTTATTGACACCTATGCCCATCATCCCCGTCAGCACTTCCGGTCATTTAACTCCCTTCTCAGGCCCCCTGTTCCTCCCCCTCCTCCATCCCTCACCCCCAACGATATGGCCACCTTCTTCATTAGTAAATTAACACCTTCAGGTCTGAGCTCCCCAAAGTCACTCCTCCCCCTTCTCCAACCCCCCTGCTCTCAACCCTCTCCGCTACTCTCCCATCCTTCCCAGAAGTATCTTCAGATGAGATCTCCTCCCTCCTCTCAGGTGCTACTCCAGCCACCTGTGCTTCTGACCTTATTCCCTCTCATCTTATGAAATCTCTCACCCCTTCCCTCCTCCCTTCCTTAACTTCCATCTTCAACCGCTCACTCTCCACTGGTTCCTTCCCCTCTGCCTTCAAACATGCCCACGTCTCCCCCATCCTAAAAAAACCCTCGTTTGACCCCACCTCCCTTTCTAGTTATCGCCCTATCTCCCTCCTACCATTCCTTTCCAAACTCCTTGAACGAGTAGTCTGCACCCGCTGCCTCAAATTCCTCAATGTCAACTCTCTCCTCGACCCCCTCCAATCTGGCCTCCGTCCCCTACACTCCACCGAAACTGCCCTATCAAAGGTCACCAATGATCTCCTTCTTGCCAAATCCAACGGCTCCTACTCTGTTCTAATCCTCCTCGACCTCTAAGCTGTCTTCGAAACTGTGGACCACCCCCTTCACCTCAACACGCTATCCATCCGTGGCTTCATAGACTCCGTCCTCTCCTGTTTCTCCTCTTATCTCTCCAGCCGTTCATTCTCACTCTCCTTTGCGGGCTCCTCCTCCCTCTCCCATCCCCTTACTGTAGGGTTTCCTCAAGTGTCAGTTCTTGGTCCCCTTCTGTTCCCTATCTACACTCACTCCCTTGGTGAACTCATTCACTCCCACGGCCTCAACTATCATCTCTACGCTCCTGACACCCAAATCTACATCTCTGCCCCTGCTCGCTCTCCCTCCCTTCACACTCGGTTCTCCTCCTGCCTTCATAACATCTCCATCTGGATGTCTGCCCGACATCTAAAACTCAATATGTCCAAGACTGAACTCCTTATCTTCCTCCCAAACCCTTCCCTCTCCCTGACTTTCCCATCACTATTGACGGCACTACCATCCTTTCCGTCTCACATGCCTGCAACCTTGGTGTCATCCTCGACTCTGCTCTCTCGTTCACCCCTCACATCCAATCCGTCACCAAACACTACCAGTCTTACCTCCGCAACATCGCCAAAATCAGCCCTTTCCTCTCCATCCAAACCGCTACCCTGCTGGTTCAATCTCTCATCCTGTTCTGACTGGATTACTGCCTCAGCTTCCTCTCTGATCTCCCATCCTCTCTCCCCACTATAATCTATGCTTCACGCTGCTGCCCGGATCATCTTTGTGCAGAAACGCTCTGGGCATGTTACTCCCCTCCTCAAAAATCTCCAGTGGCTTCCTGTCAACTTACGCATCAAACAAAAACTCGTCACTCTTGGCTTCAAGGCTTTCCACCACCGCGCCCGCTGCTACCTCACCTCCCTTCTCTCCTTCTACAGCCCACCCCGCACCCTCTACTCCTCTGCCGCTATCCTACTGAATATACCTCGTTCTCGCCTGCCCCTCCGTCGACCCCCGTCCCACGTCCTCCCGCTGGCCTGGAATGGCCTCTTCCCTCCAAGCTAGCTCAGAGCCCTACTGAGAGCTCACCACCTCCAGGAGGCCTTCCCAAACTGAGCCCCCTTTTTCCTCTCTTCCTTCTCACCCCCCCCCGCCCTACCTCCTTCCTTCCCCACTGCAGCTGTATACATGTTTGTACAGATTTATCACTCTACTTTATTTTATTTGTACATATTTACTATTCTATTTATTTTGTTCATGATGTGCACATAGCTATAATTCATTTATTCTTATGATTCTGACATCTGTCCACATGTTTGGTTTTGTTGTCTGTCTCCCCCCTCTAGACTGTGAGCCCATTGTTGGGTAAGGACCGTCTCTATATGTTGCCAACTTGTACTTCCCAAGCGCTTAGTACAGTGCTCTGCACACAGTAAGAGCTCAATAAATGCGATAGAATGAATGAATGGCAAAATTGCTTCTTCATCCTTATTGACACCCATGCCCATTGCCCTCACCAGTTATTCCAGATGTTTAACTCCCTCATCAAACCCTCAGCTCCCTGTCTCCCCCAGAGACCTGGCCACCTACTTTATTGAGGTAACTGAATCCTTCAGGCATGATCTCCCTAAAACTTCCCTGCCCCTCCCCAGTCCTTCCTCATTACTGACCCTTCTTCAACTCTCCCATCTTTTCTGTCAGCATTTCAAAATGAGGTCTCCTGCCTTCTTTCAAAATCGACCCCTTCCACCTGTGCATACAACTCAGTCCCTTCATACCTTTTCAAAACAACTGCCCCCTCCCTTGTCCCTCTCTAACTGCCAACCTCAACTATTCACTCTCCAGTGGCTTCTTTGCCACTGCCTTCAAAAGAACCCATTTCTCACCTATCTTAAAAAAAGTCTCTTGACCCCACGTCTCCATCCAATTATCGCTCCAACTCTTTCTTCTATTTGTCTTCAAAACCCTTGAGAAAGTGATTTAAATCTGCTATCTCAAGGTCTTTTACTCCAATTCTCTCTCCTTGAACCCCCTCAAATTTAGCTTCCATTCCCTTCACTCCACAGAAATTGCCCTCTTAAAGGTCACCAGTGAGGTACTTATTTCCAAATCCATTGACTTTTACTCCATCCTAATCCTCCTAGACCTCTCAGCTACTTTCAACACTGGAGACCTTCGCCTTCTGTAAACATTATCCAACCTCAGCTTCACTGACACTTTCCTCTTCTGTTTCTCCTCCTAGCTCTCTAGCTGCTCATTCTCAATCTCTTTCATGAGCGCCTTCTCTGCCTCCCACCCCCTAATCGTTGTGGCGGGGTGGGGGCGGGTCCCTCAAGGGCCGTTTTGGGTCTTCTTCTGTTTTTCATCTATACCCATTTCCTTGGAGAACTCGTTAGCTCCCATGGCTTCAACCTCCACATCAATGTGGATGATTCCCAAATCTACATCTCCAGCTCTGATCTCTCTCCCTCTCTGCAGTCTCACATTTCCTCCTGCCTTCAAGACATCTGTACTTGCTTATCCCATCATCACTTCAAACAGACATCATCTTTCCACTCAAACCTCATCCTCCCCCTGACTTTCCCATCATTTTGCAGATGCCACACGGTTTCTCATTCAGCTCATATAGTCACTCCATCACTAGGCCTCTGTCTAAGGTTAATGTTAGAGTTCAGGTTAGGGATAGAGTATCAGATGGGGTAGCATTTAAGACTAGGAATAGGGTTAGGTTTAGGGGTAAGTCTAGGGCTAGGCTTAGGGCTAGGTTTAAGGTTAAGGTGATAGGGTTAGGGTTAGCATTAGGGTTAAAATTAGGGTCAGTGATAGGGCAAGGGTTAGGGCTAGGGCTAGGTTTGTGGTTAGGATGTTAGACTTCAACATCCACATGGATGTCCCCGGTGACTCCTCTGCCGCCCCCCCCCACCATCTCTCCTTGACGCTGCTAACCTCCTGCTCCAACCCACCTCGTCCACTCACCAACCTGGTCACACACTCGACCTAATCATCTCCTTCAGATGCACTATTTCCACCCTCACCAACTCTGAAATACCACTCTCTGATCATACCTTCTCACCTGCCTCCTCTCTTACACTCCTCCCCCCTGTAAATCTGTATTAATGCCCCACAGAGACCTCTGCTCTCTCTACCCCATCCATTTCTCTCAGGGCAACTCACCCCACTTCACCTCCCTATCCTCTCAACCCACTCGTGACGACCAGATTACTGCTCTCAACTCCACCTTCTCTACTCAACTCAACTCGCTCGCTCTACTTTCCCTTCGCCGCTCTCGTATCACTAACCCGCAGCCTTGGATAACTGCCACTGTCCACCTCCTTCGCTCTTATGTGCTAGCTGATGAACGCTGTTGGCGAAAGTCTAAACAACAAGCCCAACTTTTTCACTTTAAGTTTATCCTTTCCTGCCTTAACTCTGCCTTCTTCTCTGACAGGCAAAACAGTTTTTCTTCCCTTATTGACAACCATGCCCATCAGCCCCGCCAGCTGTTTCTCCTTCCTCAGGCCCTCTGTTCCTCCCCCTCCTCCATCCTTCACCACAAACGATCTGGCCTACTACTTCTTTAGTAAAATTCACAACATCAGGTCTGAGCTCCCCAAAGTCACTTCTCCCCACTCCATCCCCCCAGCTCTCAACCCTCTCTGCTACTCTCCCATCCTTCCCAGCAGTATCTTCAGATGAGATCTCCTCCCTCCTCTTAAGTGCCACCGCATTCACCTGTCCTTCGGACCCCATTACCTCTCATATTTTGAAAACTTTTGCCCCTTCCCTCCCCGCCTCTTTAACAACCATCTTCAACCTCTCACTCTCCACTGGTTCCTTCCCCTCTGCCTTCAAACATGCCCACGTCTCCCCCATCCAAAAAGAGCCCTCTCTTGACCCCACTTCCTCTTCTAGTTATCGCCCTATCTCCCTCCTACCCTTCCTTTCCAAACTCCTAGAACGAGTCGTCTACACTCGCTGCCTCGAGTTCCACAACTCCAACTCTCTCCTAGACCGCCTGCAATCTGGCTTCTGTCCCTTACACTCCACCGAAACTGCCCTCTCAAAGGTCGTGGTGACCTCCTCTTGCCAAATCCAATGGCTATCTCTATCCTAATCCAAATCGACCTCTCAGTTGCCTTCGACACTGTGGACCACCCCCTTCTCATCAACACGCTTTCCAACCTTGGCTTCACAGACTCTGCCCTCTCCTGGTTCTCCTCTTATCTCTCCGGCCATACATTCTCAGTCTCATTCGCGGGCTCCTCCTCCCCCCTCCCATCCCCTTACTTTAGGAGTTCCTCAAGGGTTAGTACTTGGTCCCCTTCTGTTCTCTATCTATACTCATTCCCTTTATGAACTCATTCGCTCCCACGGCTTCAACTGTCATCTCTACACTGATGATACGAAAACCTACATCTCCACCCCTGCTCTCTCTCCCTCCCTCCAGGCTCGTCTCTTCTCCTGCCTTCAGAACATCTCCATCTGGATGTCTGCCCGCCATCTAAAACTAAATATGTCAAAGACTGAGCTCTGTATCTTCCCTCCCAAACCCTGTCCTCTCCCTGACTTTCCCATCACTGTAGACGGCACTACCATCCTTCCCGTCTCACATGCCCAGACCTTGGTGTAATCCTTAACTTCGCTCTCTCATTCACCCCAGACATCCACTCCGTCACCAAAACCTGCTGGTCTCACCTCCAAAACATCGCCAAGATCCTCCCTTTCCTCTCCATCCAAACCACTACCTTGTTGGTTCAGTCTCTCATCCTATCCCGACTGGATGACTGCACCAGCCTCCTTTCTGATCTCCCACCCTCCTGTCTCTCCCCGCTTCAGTCTATATTTCACTCTGCTGCCCGGATTATCTTTATACAGGAAGGCTCTGGACATGTCACTCCTCTCCTCAAAAATCTCCAGTGGTTTCCTGTCAAACATCGAATCAAGCAGAAACTCCTCACTCTCGGCTTCAAAGCTCTCCATCACTTCTCCCCCTCCTACCTCAACTCCCTTCTCTCATTCTCCAGCCCAGACCGCACATTCCACTCCTCTGCCGCTATGCTTCTCACTGTGCCTCTTTCTCATCTGTCCCTCTGTCGATCCCTGGCCCTCGTTCTCCCTCAGGCCTCTGCACATCTGCCAAACTAGCTCTCTTCCTCTCTTCAAAGCCCTACTGAGGGCTCACCTCCTCCAGGAGGCCTTCCCAGATTGAGCCCCCCGTTTTTCCTCCCCTCCTCCTTCTCCCCTCCCCATCGCTCCCTCTCCCCCTGCCCCCTCCCCTCCCCCTCCCCACAACACTTGTATATATTTCTACACATTTATTACTCTATTTATTTTATTTGTATATACGTACTATGTTTATTTTATTAATGATGTGTATATAGCTGTAATTCTATTTGTTCTAATTCAAGCTCTCATCCTATCCCGTCTGGACTACTGCACTAGCCTTCTGTCTGATCTCCCATCCTCGTGTCTCTCTCCACTTCAATCCATACTTCATGCTGCTGCCCGGATTATCTTTGTCCAGAAACGCTCTGGACATATTACTCCCCTCCTCAAAAACCTCCAATGGCTACCGATCAATCTGCGCATCAAGCAGAAACTCCTCACCCTGGGCTTCAAGGCTCTCCATCACCTCGCCCCCTCCTACCTCACCTCCCTTCTCTCCTTCTACTGCCCAGCCCGCACCCTCCGCTCCTCCACCACTAATCGCCTCACTGTACCTCGCTCTCGCCTGTCCCGCCATCGACCCCCGGCCCACGTCATCCCCCGGGCCTGGAATGCCCTCCCTCTGCCCATCCGCCAAGCTAGCTCTCTTCCTCCCTTCAAGGCCCTGCTGAGAGCTCACCTCCTCCAGGAGGCCTTCCCAGACTGAGCCCCTTCTTTCCTCTCCCCCTCGTCCCCCTCTCCATCCCCCCGTCTTACCTCCTTCCCTTCCCCACAGCACCTGTATATATGTATATATGGTTGTACATATTTATTACTCTATTTATTTATTTATTTTACTTGTACATTTCTATCCTACTTATTTTATTTTGTTGGTATGTTTGGTTCTGTTCTCTGTCTCCCCCTTTTAGACTGTGAGCCCACTGTTGGGTAGGGACTGTCTCTATGTGATGCCAATTTGTACTTCCCAAGCGCTTAGTACAGTGCTCTGCACATAGTAAGCGCTCAATAAATACGATTGATTGATTGATTGATTGATTGATTCTAATAGCATTTACACTTGTCTACCTGATTTGTTTTGTTGTTTGTCTCCCTCTTCTAGACTGTGAGCCTGTAGTTGCATATGAACCATCTCTATATGTTCATTCATTCATTCATTCAATCGTGTTTATTGAGCGCTTACTGTGTGCAGAGCACTGTACTAAGCGCTTGGGAAGTACAAGTTGGCAACATATAGAGACGGTCCCTACCCAACAGTGGGCTCACAGTCTAGAACACTGTGCCAATATTTTGCCGATTTGTACTTCCCAAGTGCTTAGTACAGTGCTCTGCACACAGTAAGCACTCTATAAATACGATTGAATGAATGAACGAATGAATACCCAGAGCCCTAACCCTAAACCTTAGCTCAGCCCTAACCCCAACACTTACCTGAGCTATATCCTTAAAATTTACTCTAACACTAACCCTTTTCCTTACTCTAAATCTATAATACTCTTAGCCATATCTCTATCCCTAACCGTAGCCTTAGCCCTAACCCTAACCCAACCCTAACCCTAATTGTATCCCTATCTCTAACATTTACCAGAGCAATAGACCTAACCTTAACCCTAACCTTAGCCTTAACCTTAATCCTAAACTTGGCCCTAAGCCTAGGTTTAAGTCTACCACTGACCCTAACCCTAAACCTAAGCCTAAACCTAACCTTAAACGTAGCCTTAACAATAAGCCTAACCCTATACCTAAACCTAACCGTAATCCTACTCCTAGCCCAAGGCCTAAACCTGACCCTAATACTAGGCCTAGGCCTAGGCTCAGAGCCTACCACTAACCTTTAAACTAACCCTTTCTATAACCCTAAGCCACCCCAAATGCTAACCCTAACCTAACCCTAACCCTAAACCTAGCTCTAGTTCTAGTGCTAACCCTAAACAAAACCTTAATCCTAACCCTAAACCTAACCATAAAGCTAACCCTGGCCCTAACCTTAAACTTAACCCTACCCCTATGCCACTGGCCAAAATTGTCACTGTTTATTCCTGTATTGTACTTTCCCAAGCAACTAGTATAGTGCTGTGGTCAAGCCTTAAGTCTGCTCATGTATATGCATTACTATCACTGAATTTATATACGGATTAGTTTGTATTGAGTTCCCACTCAGACAAACGGCAACTGGCAAGGCCAGGCTCCACCAAGGCCATCCATAGCCTTGAGACCCAAATCATCAGCAAATGTACCAGCAATCAATCACTAACTACTGCCCGCAGCCTTGAAACCCAACACCTACGCTTGCTGGTGACTTCTTTCTGAAGACTTCTTCAGCCACAGAATGTCCTCTGGATGACCCAGAGCCGATAATGAAGGAGCTTGGCGTTTAATGAAGGGATAATGAAGACAACAGCAAACAGGGGTAGAGCAGCATGTGATATGCCAATCGAGCGCACAAACAAATGGGACTTGAGGGAAAGGGTCGGACTAGAGTTAGGGACGTGGGGATGCATCACCCAAGGAAGTGGGACCAGAGGGAAATATAAGGATGGGCTCATCCTTAGTTCTTTGTCTTTGGATACCAAATAGCCACTGAAATTTTGTTGCAACAAAATAAATAAAAGGCTGGCCTAACCTAACTCATTGCTTGGGATATTTTCCAACAGTGCTCTGCACACAATAAAGCGCTTAATAAATATGTCTGACTGAATGAATGATCCCTAGTGCTAACCTTAACCCTAGCCCTAGCAGTAACTCTATCCCTAACCCAAACCTAACCTTAACCATAACCCTAGCCCTAATCCTAACCTTAGCCTGAGTCCTAACCCTAAACCTAATTCTAATACTAGTCCTAGACCTCATCCTAACTGGGTTGGGGCGGGGGCGGGGGTGGGGAGGAGGAGAGGGAGGGATGGGGGTAGCCCGGCAACTAGTGCCAAGGTATGGTGAGAGTTAGGGTTAAGGGTGGAGTTGGGGCTATGATGAGGTTTATTGCTAGATTTATGGTTAGGGATAGGGTTAGGCCCAGGTGCTCTGTTAGCATTAGAATTATGGTCAGGTAGAAGGATAGGCTAATGTTAGGGTTAGGGTTAGGGTTAACCCTAAAACCAGCGTTAGGATTAGGAATAGGTTTACCACTAGGTCTAGGTTTATGATTAGGGTTAGTGTTAGGGTCAGGGTTAGCACTAGGGCTAGGTCTAGGTTAGGGTAGATTTAAGTTTCAGGTTAGTGTAAGTGCTAGGTTTGGGGTTAGGGTTATGGTAGGATTAGGGTTAGGTTTAGGGCTAGTGTTCGTTGTAGTGTTAACGCTAGGACTAGGACATTCTTAGTGTAAGGTTAGGGCTAGTCCTAGGACTAGGTTTAGGATTAAGTTTAGAGATAACGTTAAAACGAGGATTGGGGTTAAATGAGGTTTGGAGGTATTGTTAGGATTAGCACTAAGGCTGTGGCTAGGGTTAGGCATGGGGATAGGTTTACGATTATGTTTAGGCTTAGTCTTCTGCCTACATTTGGACGTAGAGTTAAGGTTAGCCTTCGGGTTAGTGATAGGCTTCTGGTATGATTAAGCTTAAATTTAGGGCTAGACCTAGGGCTAGATTTAGGGTTCAGATTTAGGGTTTTAGGTTTAGCGTTAGTGGTAGAATTAAACCTACTCTTATGGCTAGGGTTAGGTTTCAATTTAGGGTTAGGGTTAAAATTAGTGTTAGGGTTAGGCTTCAGGTTAGTGGTAGGCTTAATCTAGGCCTACGGTTAGTGCTATGGTTAGGGTTGGGGTAGGTCTGTAGCTAGTGCTAGGATTACGGTTAGAGATAGGGTTAGGTTTAGGTTAAGGGTTCTGAGTAAGGTTAGTATTAGGGCCAAGTTTGGTGTAGGGTTAAGGTTAGGTTTAGATTTATGGTTATGGTTAGGGTTAGTCTTTGGGTTAATGGTAGCCTTAAGGCTAGGCCTAAACCAAGGATTTGGATTAGGTTTAGGGCTAGGCTGTGGGCTGTGTTTAAAGTTATGATTGTGGTTAGTTTTAGGGATAGGGTTAGGTTAATGGCTATGGCTAAATTTATGTTTAGGATTAGGGTTGGATTTAGTTGTAGATTTAAAATTTAAAACAAGGGGTAGGGTTAGTATTAGGGTTAGGGTTAAGATTAGTATTAGGTTTAGGGTTAGGATGAGGTTTAGGGTTAGGTTAAAACAGGGTTTAAATTATAGTTAGGTTTGGGATTAGTGCAATTTGTTGTAAGGAGAGTTTCAAGGTGAAGGACATTTTGGGGACTGGAAGAGCCCATCGACACAATCTCTATGACATGCTTCCGTAGCCTCGGGGATTTAGGGTAGGTTGAGATTTAGAATTGGGGTTAAGTTTAGGATTAGGGCTGGATTGAGGATGAGGTTTAGGGTTACGTTTAGGATTAGGGTTATTGTTAGGGTTAGAGGTAGGGTTAGGTTTAGGGCTTGGGCTAGGGCTAGGGTAAGGGTTATTGATAGGGTTTGGGTTAGGATTAGTGTTAGTGTTAGGTTTAGAGTTAGGATTAGGGTTAAGGTGAGAAGCAGGCAACAGTTTGTTGCCTTAGAAGAGTTGCAAGGTGAAAGCATTTTCAGGGCTGGAAGAGCCCACCCACACGACCCCCCAGACATGCTTCCACAGCTCAGGGATTTAGTGTACTGTAGGAGGGCGGGGGCATGAGGTCTCCTGAGACTGTTAAAGGGGAGCGAGCTATAGTCTTCCTTAGACTCCAAGTGGGAGGGAGCTGCGGCTCTTCTGGGACTGTAGGGGTTGGTGGGAGCAGCAACCCTCCCGGGATTGTAATGGAGGAGAGAGCAGCCCTTCTCTTGGAACGGTGGGAGGAGAATGAACTGCATTTCTCCGCAGTTGCGGGAAGGAAGCTAGGCATAGATCACCTGGTAGTGTAGCTTGAGAGGGAGCCGCAGCTCTCTAGGGACTGTAGATGGGGAGGGAGCAGTAACTCACTTGGGACTGTATGAGGAGAGGGAGCCACATTTCTCTTGGGACTGTGTGAAGGAAGGGAGCGGAGGCACTTCCGGAACTGTAGGAGGGGAGGGAGTTGCAGTTCTCCAGAGAATGTAGGAAAGCAGAGAGCTGCACCTCTCCTGGAACTGTAGGGTAGAAGAGGAAATCACAGCTCTCCTGGAACTGTAGGAGGAGAGGGAACTGCAGCTCTACTGGGACTGTAGGAGGAGAGGGAGCCGCATCCCCTCAAGGACTCTAGGAGAAGAGGGAGGCACAGCTGTCCCCAGACTGTGGTGGGGATGGGAACTGCAAATTTTCTTGGACTGTAGCAGGACAGGGAGCCAAAGGTCTCCGAGGACTGTAGAAGCGAAGTGAGTCACAGCTCTCCTGAGACTGTAGGAGGAGAAGGAACCCCACTGTCCTGGGAATGTAGACGTTAAGAGAGACAACTCTCCTGGGACAGTAAAAGGGGTCTAGGCACAGCTCTCATGAAACTGTAGGAGGGGGGGAGAGCTACAGCTTTCCTGGGACTCTTGGAGAAGAGGGAGCCACAGCTCTCCTGGGATAATAGGATGGCATTCAGTCAATAGTATTTATTGGGTGTTTACTGTGTGCAGAGCACTGCACTAAGCACTTAGATAGCAACATAACAGACACATTCCCTGCCCTCAATCAGCCTACACTCTAGAGGGGAAGGCAGACACTCATCTAAATTAATAAAATTACTCTATTTTACTTGTACATATTTACTATTCTATTGCAATCAATCAGTCAATCAATCGTATTTATTGAGCGCTTACTGTGTGCAGAGCACCGTACTAAGCGCTTGGGAAGTACAAGTTGGCAACATATAGAGACGGTCCCTACCCAACAACAGGCTCACAGTTTAGTTATTTTGTTAATATCTTTTGTTTTGCTGTCTGTCTCCTACTTCTAGACTGTGAGCCTGTTGTTGGGTAGGGACCGTCTCTATATGTTGCCAACTTGTACTTCCCAAGCGCTTAGTACAGTGATCTGCACACAGTAAGCGTTCAATAAATATGATTGATTGAATGAATGAATGAATGAATGAATAACTGCTCTGGCTGGGAATGAGGATGAATAAAGGGAACAAGTCAGGACAACGCAGAAAGGAGTAGGAGAAGAGGAAAGGAGGGCTTAGTCAGAGAAGGCATTTTGGAGTTATGTCTTCAATAAGGCCTTGAGGTTGGAGAGGGTAAATGTCACGTATGAAGAGGGAGGGTGTTCCAGGGCCAGGGAGGGTGTTCCAGGAATTAGGATGTAGGTGAGAGATCGGTCGTGAGATAGACAAGACAAGATTGAGGGACAATGAGAAGGTTAGAATTAGAGGAGCAACTTGTGCAGGCTGAGAATAGTGAGGTGAGGTAGGAGGGGGAAGGTGATTTAGTGCTTTAAAGACAATGGTAAGGAGTTGTCATTAGATACAGAGGTGGATGCGCAATTACTGGAGGTTCTTGAGGAGTGGGGAAGTGTGCCCTGAACATTTTTGTAGAAATTTTCTGCATAGTCATTCAATCTGACAGAAAAGAGTCAAGGATAATGCAAAGTATGGAGACATAGCTCTCCAGGAACTAGGTGGTGAGAGATTGTGCCACGGTGACCCTGGGCACCGGCTACCCAAGGTCAAAATAATAATAATGGCATTTATTAAGCGCTTACTATGTGCAAAGCACTGTTCTAAGCGCTGAGGAGGTTACAAGGTGATCAGGTTGTCCCACCGGGGGCTCACAGTCTTCATCCCCATTTTACAGATGAGGTAACTGAGGCCCAGAGAAGTTAAGTGACTTGCCCAAAGTCACACAGCTGACAATTGGCAGAGCCGGGATTTGAACCCTTGACCTCTGACTCCAAAGCCCGTGCTCTTTCCACTGAGCCACGCTGCTCCTCAATAAAATGCTACCTGTGACGTAACTTCTCTGGCCGGAGAGGGTAGGGAGGAAAGATAATGGTCCATCACCTCTGTGCCGACCAGATAAGGTATGGGGGGGGGGAGGTGAAAGGGGCAGAGATTGAGCAAGCGGAGGACGGAAGCCGGGACAGCCCAAGCCACAGGTAATAAATACCTGTCGCCTCTGACCTTCTGGGTAGAAGACCGAGACGTGCAGCAGCAGCAGCAGCAACAGCAGCAGCAGCGGGAGCAGCCGCAGCAGCAGCAACAACAGCGGCCCAGTTGTCTTTCTCTGCTCAGAACACCAGACGCCCGGTCTGCAACTAGGACCAACCCACTGAAGAAAGGGTCGCGGGACGGTGAGTGTCTTGCCGAACGTCCTTGGGTGGGAGCCAGGTGCCCCACTACAAACAGGTAACATAAGTGATTCCTCCCGTGTAGGGAGAGCAGATGGTGAGAGCTAGCAGTCTCACCATGTGCGGGTAATGTAAGTGGATTCTTCCCGTGTTGGAAAGCACGTGGATTCTTCCCGTGTGGGAAAGCACGTGGCGAGAGCTAGTCGCCTCACCACGTGCGGTTAACGTACAAGTGTATTCCTCCCGTTAGGGTAGCTCTAATATTACTAATTAATCACATTCCTCCCGAAGGGAAGTTCAATTTACTGCGTCCAAAAATTAAATAATTCCATTCACCCGTGGAATAAATTTTGTATAAAACTCAGGCTTTCCGTCCCCGCCCCCCCGCCCCTCTCTCTCTCTCGCCGCAACGATTCCCAAACGAACCCGTCCCTGACAGCCTATACACAGACTGTTTAGCCAGTGGATAAACAGAACACTTCCTATTCTGGACTTCATTCATTCATTCAATCGTATTTATTGAGCACTTACTGTGTGCAGAGCCTTGCACTAAGTGCTTGGGAAGTACAAGTTGGCAACATATAGAGACGGTCCCTACCCAACAGCGGGCTCACAGTCTAGAAGAATTCAGAATTAATATCATCAAACAGTACTCTCTTGAGCAGGGCATGCAGCACACCGCCATCAAATGAAAATTAATGCACACATTTCGAGGAACGAGGACTTAGCTTGGAGTAAAAGCAGGAAATGCGGAGCTCAGATTTACTGGATCTAAGTTCTAAAAATCCTCCTCTACTCCCATAAGCACTTATTGCAGTGCTCTGCAGAGAGTAGATGCACAATAAATACTAGTGCCTTACTGGAATCAGATAATGCATGTGGCCATGAATAGGCATTTGGGCTTCTGCATGAGTTTGTTATCGCTTGGAAATGCAACAAACTGAGCAATTCCTAGAGCCATCTCTCTGCCTGTCCTGCAGTCACCATAACCTCAGGCGTTGTCTGGTTTCTCTTGAATCCTGGTGATTCTAGCCCAGGCATAGTGGTCTGGTTACTAGACCCTTGCAGTAAAAGGGTTGAATTGGAAAATGAGTAGGATTTCATGGATTCAATTCTGAAGTGGACAGACATGATAAATGTGGAGAAATATATTGGCTGATTTATCAAAAGGAAGGTTTTAAGATGGAAACATCCAGATTTAAAGTCCTGGCCAGTTTAGGTATTCAGAGAACACTTTTTTCAAATGATTTTTGACCTCACATAATACAATTTCCATAAAAGAAAGAAATCTACATTTTAAAAGAAAGGTCTGTTAAATATATTATTACAGTGTTACTACACTTCTTGAAACAATAAATTATTTTACTTTAAAGCTCAAACTTGGAACACTAATCTGCTTAAGAAAATACTGAGTTTCTAAACAGATACTACTCAGTTCAATTAGCTACTACTGTTCTTCTCTCTATGTTTTGAACCAAAGCAGCGTGGCTCAGGGGAATAAGCCCGGGCTGTGGAGTCAGAGGTCATGAGTTCAAATCCCAGCTCCACCAATTGTCAGCTGTGTGAATTTGGGCAAGTCACTTAACTTCTCTGGGCCTCAGTTACCTCATTTGCAAAATGGGGATTAAGACTGTGAGCCCCCCGTGGGGCAACCTGATTACCTTGTAAACTCCCCAGCGCTTAGAACAGTGCTTTGCACATAGTAAGCGCTTAATAAATGCCATCATTATTATTATTTTGTGACATACCCACTGGAACATACTATAGGTATTTACACTCCCCCTTTAAAAGAGTACAGCAGGCAAATCGAATCCCCACAGACTCTCGTACAGATGGAATTAATCACAGTAATCTCTCCTAATAAAAGACTTGTTGACAAAGACACTTCTTTTCTTCATATCAAAGTGCGGCCAAACAGGCTGGCTTATTCAAAGAGCTGTCTTTACTGAAACCTAGGGCAGAGGTCCAGGTTTCTTTGACTATCAAGGGCCAACCTGATACTACCCAGTTTAACAGTCCCCCAGAACACCTGCCACATGTCTGCAAAAGAACACTGTATTTCAGAAATCCCCTAGACGTTTCCAATTAAGAAAAATGAAAGGCCTCTCAGAAGAAAAGTGGTGACAGAATCTATTTCCACCATACGTTCTGGGTCTCTTCACTGAGGCTGCGTTCTTTGGCCTCTGCAAGCATCTGGAATTGGACACAAAGAAGAGTTGAAATTTGTAGGAAAATGAAGGCAAGCCTTAAGGGTTTTATTGAGGTTCCATGGGCTTATACACTTCCCTGAAACCTGCTACATCAGCAGAAAGGGAAGCTACTCATCCTTGATTCCCTTTGCATTGGAATGTCCAACTACGTGGCCCATGATCCCCCAAGCCTCTGGAGTGGGCCCTGCCTGTCTTCACACATTGAAAACATTGGGAAGGCCGGAGCTGTTGGAACACTGAGAAGCCTAGAAAATTGAACCCCAATTCAGCTTTTGCCCTTATTCTTTTCATTTGTGAGCTATTTTTTTTATCATTTTAAATCCTCTGTTGTGCATCTCTTGTCATTTCGCTCATCACATTTTTAGACTGTGAGCTCTCTGAGGGCCAGGGACCCTTCCCTACCCAATTCTCATCCTTGTATCTCAACAACCAATAAATATCATTCAATGAATGAATGGATGAATGAATGAATGAATAAAAAGGAGACCCTGAGATGTGCATTCAGTTATTTCTTCTGCTTGCATTATTTGTAAATATTTTTATACCTATCTCCCCTGCTAGAGAGCATACGTTCTTTGTACACAGGAAATATGTCTTGTAATTCTGTTGACCCTCTCCTAAGTACTGAAAACTCAGTTAGTACTCAAGAGATACCATTACTACTACTACTAATTAAAAATTGTGGTATCTGTTAAGCACTTACTATGGGCCAGGCACTGTCCTAAGCGTTGGGGTAGATACAAGTTGACTGGGTAGGACACTACTACTACTCCTGCTGCTACTACTACTACTACTACTACTTTTAGCACTCCCATTAGGTACGTACGACAGTGCGCAACACACATAGACATTCAGGACACAGCTTTATAAAACAGTGCCCACTACAGCATTTCACTAAAAGTAGGCACTCAGTACAGTTTCCCTGGAAACAGGAGGCAGATTGTGCAGTGCTCTGCACAGAGAGGGCACTCAACAAATCCTGTTGATGAAAATAGCCAGAATATGTTGCTTACCTGACAGTCTTCTGTTGTCTGTGAGAGCTTCATTTAATTGTATTTATTGAGCACTTACAATGTGCAGAGCACTGTGGTAAGCACTTGGGAGAGTGCAATATAACAATAGACAGACACGTTCCCTGCCCACAACAAGCTTACAGTCTAGAGACGAGCTGGTCTGTAAGAGATGATTTCCTGGACTTAATCTAGTTCTTTCATTCATTCATTCAATTGTATTTATTGAGCGCTTACTGTATGCAGAGCACTGTACTAAGCGCTTGGGAAGTACACGTTGGCGACATATAGAGACGGTCCCTACCGAAGGGCGGGCTCACAGTCTAGAAGGGGGAGATAGACAAAAAAACCAAAACATATTAACAAAATAAAATAAATAGAATAGTAAATATGTACAAGTAAAATAAATAAATAAATAGAGTAATAAATACGTACAAACATATATACATATATAGAGGTGCTGTGGGGAGGGGAAGGAGGTAAGGCAGGAGGGATGGGGGGAGGAGGGAGGGAGGAAGGTGGGGGCTCAGTCTGGGAAAGCCTCTTGGAGGATGTGAGCTCTCAGTAGGGCTTTGAAGGGAGGAAGAGAGCTAGCGTGGTGGATGTGCGGAGGGAGGGCATTCCAGGCCAGGGGGAGGGCATTCCAGGCCAGGGGGAGGACGTGGGCCGGGGGTCGAAATTAGCGGCAGAGGAGCGGAGGGTGCGGGCTGGGCTGTAGAAGGAGAGAAGGGAGGTGAGGTAGGAGGGGGCGAGGTGATGGAGAGCCTTGAAGCCGAGAGTGAGGAGTTTTTGCCTGATGCGTAGGTTGATTGGTAGCCACTGGAGGTTTTTGAGGAGGGGAGTAACATGCCCAGAGCGTTTCTGCACAAAGACGTTCCAGGCAGCGGCGTGAAGTATGGATTGAAGTGGGGAGAAACAGGAGCATGGGAGGTCGGAGAGGAGGCTGATGCAGTAATCCAGTCAAGATAGGATGAGAGAATGAACCAGCAGGGTAGCGGTTTGGGTGGAGAGGAAAGGGCAGATCTTGGCAATGTTGCGGAGTTGAGACCAGCAGGTTTTGGTGACGGATTGGATGTGAGGGGTGAACGAGAGAGCAGAGTCGAGGGTGATACCAAGGTTGAGGGCTTGTGAGACGGGAAGGATGGTAGTGCCATCAACAGTGATGGGAAAGTCAAGGAGAGGGCAGGGTTTGGGAGGGGAGATAAGGAGTCCAGTCTTGGACATGTTGAGTTTTAGATGGCGGGAAGATATCCAGTTGGAGATATCATGAAGTCAGGAGGAGATATGAGCCTGGAAGGAGGGAGAGAGAGCAGGGGCAGAGATGTAGATTTGGGTGTCATCAGCTTAGAGATGATAGTTGAAGCCGTGGGAGCGAATGAGTTCATCAAGGGAGTGAGTGTAGATAGAGAACAGAAGGGGACCAAGAACTGACCCTTGAGGAACCCCTACAGTAAGGGGATGGGAGGGGGAGGAGAAGCCCGTAAAAGAGACTGAGAATGAATGGCCGGAGAGATAAGAGGAGAACCAGGAGAGGACAGAATCTGTGAAGCCAAGGTTGGATAGATTGTTGAGGAGAAGGGGGTGGTCCACAGTGTCGAAAACAGCTGAGAGTTCGAGGAGGATTAGGATAGAGTAGGAGCCGTTGGATTTGGAAAGCCGGAAGTCATTGGTGACCACTGAGAGGGCAGTTTCCTTGGAATGTCGGGGACGGAAGCCAGATTGGAGGGGGTCGAGGAGAAAGTTGGCCTTGAGGAATTCGAGGCAGCGCGTGTAGATAACTCGTTCAAGGAGTGTGGAAAGGAATGGTAGGAGGGAGATAGGGCGATAACTAGAAGGTGAGGTGGGGTCAAGAGAGGGTTTTTTTTAGGATGGGAGAGACGTGGGCAGGTTTGAAGGCAGAGGGGAAGAAACCAGTGGAGAGTGAGCATTTGAAGATGGTAGTTAAGGAGGGTAGAAGGGACGGAGAGAGAGATTTCATAAGATGAGAGGGAATGCGGTCAGAAGCACAGGAGGCTGGGAGTAGCAATTGAGAGGAGGGAGCAGATCTCATCTAAGGATACTGCTGGGAAGGATGGGAGAGTAGAGGAGAGGGTTGAGAGCCGGTGGGTTGGAGAAGGGGGGGGGATGTCTTTGGGGAGCTCAGACCTGATGGATTTAATTTTACTAATGAAGTAGGTGTTCAGATCATTGGGGGTGATGGAAGGAGAAGGGGGAGGAACAGGGGGCCTGAGAAGGGAGTTCAATGTACGGACGAGCTGAAGGGGATGATGAGCACAGGTGTCAATAAGGGAGGAGAAATAATTTTGTCTGGCAGAGGAGAGGGCAGGGTTAAGGCAGGAAAGGATGAATCTGAAGTGAACGAAGTTGGCATGGTGTTTAGACCTTCTCCAGCAGCGTTCAGCTGCTCGAGCATAAGAGCGAAGGAGGCGGACAGTGGAAGTGATCCGGGGCTGTGGGTTAGTGGTACGAGAGCGGCGAAGGGAAAGGGGAGTGAGCGAGTCGAGCTGAGTAGAGAGGGTAGAGTTGAGAGCAGTAATCCGATCATCAAGATTAGGTACAGAGGAAAGGGAGGCGAAGTGGGGCCCTCAGAAAAATGGATGGGGTCGAGAGAGCGGAGGTCTCTGTGCGGGAGTAATATAGATTTACAGGGGAAAGGAGTGTGAGTGAGGAGGCAGGTGAGAAGGTTATGATCAGAGAGAGGGATTTCAGAATTGGTGAGGGTGGAGACAATGCAGCGGTAGGAGATGATGAGGTCGAGGGTGTGACCAAGTTGGTGAGTGGACGAGGTGGGGTGGAGCAAGAGGTTTGCAGCGTCAAGGAGAAATAGAAGGTGGGCAGCAGAGTAGTCACCAGGGATATCCATGTGGATGTTGAAGTCTCCAAGGATCAGAGTGGGCATGGAAAAGGAGAGAAGGAACGTGAGGAAGGGGTCAAAATCATTAAACTTGGAGGTGGGGCCGGAGGGGCGGTAGATGACGGCTACAAGAATCTGGAGGGGGTGGTAGAGGCGAATAAGGTGAAGAGAGTGATGGTCTGCCAAATTTGGAAGGGGGAGGGAGTTCCAAACTGGGGCGCGGGGGGAAGGCTGGGGGACATGGGAAAGGTGATGGAAGTAGACAGACAAATCAGGACACAGCGAGTAAACTGGCACATTACTGTATCCACTATGATGATCTTGTATCTACTCCAGTGTTTTGTGTGGGGCTTGGCATATATTAAGTGCTCAACAAAATATCAATATCATTATTACTGAGGTCCTCAGGCTATAGGGCACAGGATGGTCTGGTTCGATCCTGCAGAGGTTTGAGCTACATTTCCTGCCAGTAACACTTTGATAGTGTTATAGGAGCCTTCAGTGCGGTCCCATTATGAAAGCGAGTGCATCGCCAACCCTCCTTATAAAGACTAAGAATATTACTGTTCTAGCTTCCAATCTGCTGGCCCTAGCTAGATGCCTGGGGGCATCTTAGGGGTGGAGGAAAGAGGAGGACATGAACTGGTCCCCAAGAAGAGACCGCTGTCATGATAGTGCTCCTAACTACACCAAAAGGAGAAGAGATACGTGGCCTGTGGCAAGACAACCCAGCCTCCATCCAGAGATTTGGGTTTATTTATTCTTCCCCATGTATCTGTGCCCAGAATGAGCCCAGACCTTTATGTTCATGCTCCAGATGATCTGAAATCAATGAACAGTTCCTGTCCCTTCTCAGTCTCTCAGGTCAACCCTCTCCTCACCCAACCACTTGCATAAATGAAAGAATTCATTTCACCTTCCTGCTCCACAGCTTCGTCATGACACTTTTCACCTCCGTGTTTCTCAAGGTGTCGATGACGGGGTTCAACAAGGGAGTGATGATAGTGTAAAATATGGCCGCCGACATGACCACAGGGAGAATGCACTTGGGCCTTATGTACATGAAAATACATGGAAAGAAGACCAAAACGACTATGACAATGTGGGGGACACAGGTAGAGAGGGCTTTCTATCTCCCTGCAGAAATGTGAGTCCTCAGGAAGTGCCAGATGACGATGTAAGAAAAGACCAGTAGGAGAAAACTTAACATACACATCACCCCACTGTTGGCCACGACCAACAGGTGGCAGACCTGGGTGTTTGTGCAAGCAACCTTCAACTAAGGGAACAAGTCACAGATGAAGTGATCGATCACATTAGGGCCACAGAATGGCAACTGGACCATGAAGAGGATCTGGATGGTTGCTTGAAGGAAGCCTCCTATACAGGCCACCCACATCAGCAGGCCACACACGTGCTGACCCATAATGGCTGCGTAGTGCAGGGGCTGACAGATGGCCATGTAGCGGTCAAAGGCCATCGCCATGAGGAGGAGGATCTCAGCACTGGTGTACAAATGACCTACAAAGAGCTGTGACATGCAGTCACGGAAGGAGATCGTTTTCCTCTCCTGCAGCAAATCTATAATCATCTTGGGAGCCACACAGGATGGATAGCACGTATCCATGAATAACAAATAGGCCAGAAAAATAGTACATGGGGGTGCCCAGAGTTTGACTGGCCTTTATGGTTATGATGATGAGCAAATTCCCCATCACGGTGACAAGATAGGATAAGAGAAAATGATAAAGAATGTTCTCTGACCGTTCGGATATGGGGTAAAACCCAGGAGGATAAATTCAGTCACATTTTCTTCTCCAGGGTTTCCATGAAGGACATGGGTAAGAGTTGGTTTATCTACAAAGAGAATAAAAATCTAATCCATATTGGAGTCATAATGACCAAATATGAAGACATTCGAGGGTTCTCTATTGTTGATTTTTTGACATATTTCCAAAATAATTAGGCTAAAAGGGACCTCCAGGTTTCAACTCTTCAAATTGCACAGTTACATAGCAGCACTGATTGAGTATCTAAGCATCAGCTCTGTTCAGAAGACAAGGGAGGAGAAAACTCACTTCCTGTCCTTGAAGAGTTTTCCATCTAACAAGGAAGTACCACAAATATAAAAAAAATGTGCATAACAATACCACTTCACATAAACTGGATCCTTTTTTATGGAACTAGTTAAGTACTTACTATGTTCCTGAGCGCTGTACTAAGTTTTGAGATAGATACAAACTAATCAGGTTAAACACAGCCCATGCCCCAAAAGTGGCTTACAGTCTTAATCCTCATTTTACAAATGGGGTACCTGAGATACAGAGAAGTGAAGTGACTTACCCTAAATCACACAACAGGCAAATAGTGGAGCCAGTATTAGAACCTAGGTCTTTCTGACTCCCATACTCGTGCTCTATCTACTAGGCCATGCTGTGTCTCTGATCATTCAGAACTAAATACAATCCAGATAGTCAAAAATCCAGAAAATCAATAATGTGGATGGGCTAGACCTTAAAGGCATTCCCACCACTATCTGACGGTAGGCAATCAATCAACCAATCAAAAGTATTTGTTGAGCACCTTCTTTGTGCAGATTACTCTGCTAAATGCTTGGCACAGTTTAACAGATTTCTAAAACATAATCTTCACTCTCAAGGAACTCATAGCCTAGTTAGGGGTAGGACCCAAAGAACATTACAGAAAAATAAGAGAAAGAAAAAATGGACTCAATAAATCCGATCATATTTATTGAGTGCTTATTGTGTGCAGAGCACAGTACTAAGCACTTGGGAGATTATCGCACAACAGGGTTGGTAGACATGTTCCTTCTCACAATGAGCTCACAATCAAGAGGATATACACATACTCAAAAAGTCAAGGAACCATTTTTAGGTGTCCAAAGACACTAGGTTGTTTAAATAAAGCTGTAACAGAGTAGTATTTCTGTCAGAAATATTCTTAGCCTCGTTTGTACTGCAACAGGGGAGAGGAAGATGGTGGTAGACATTTTACTAGTCTATAGGATGGTTGATATATTTTAAAAGGGAGAGAGCAATTTCAGGTGAGCAAGGAAAAGGTGATCCGCCTAAGGAGAAACAATCCAATTTACAATTATATGAGAATGGACTCAGAGTTATGGAGCATGGTTCAAGGGAAGAGATCTCAAAGTAACTTGATTTGTGATCTGGTTGCTCCATCTTGAGAAAGATAAAGTGGAACTGGAGAAGAGCCAGAGAAGAACAACAGAGATGATCAGGGGGGTGAGGAAGCTTCCTTGTGAAAAGAGAATTAAAGCATTAAGGTTCAAATCTGAGAGGTGGTGTGATTAAAGTCAATTAACCTATGAAGGCTGCAGACAGAGCAAATCTGGAATTGGTAGGCATTCATTCATTCATTCATTCAATCATATTTATTGAGCGCTTACTGTGTGCAGAGCAGTGTACTAAGCGCTGGAAAAGTACACTTCAGCAATAAAGAGGCAATCCCTGCCAACACCGGGTTTACAGTCTAGAAGAGGGGAGCGAATAACGCCACATGTGGAGAAGGTGACAAGCTGCAAAGATTTGGGAGGATGGTTCAAACCAAACAAAAGAAAACACTTCACCCTGCAGTAATGAGCGTTTCACCTTCACTGTATTTTATTTTGTTTAATAGTACTTTTTAAGCATTTACCATGTTTCAGGCCCTATACTGAGCACTGGGGAAGGTACAATCTGATCAGATTGGACACAGTCCATGTCCCACATGGGGCTCACAGTCTTAACAGAGCTCACAGAGAAGTGAAAAGAAGAGAAGTGAAGAGGAGAGAAGTGAAGCTACTTGCCCAAAGTCACACAGCAGACATCTGATAGAGGCAGGATTAAAACCTAGTTCCTCTGACTACCAGGACCATGCTCTGTCCACACGCCAAGCTACTTCTCTGTAACTGTTCACTGTAACAGGAAGAAGTGCTGGTGGAAAATATTAGTAGGTTCAGGAGGTTCGAATTAATGTGTGGATGAATAGATCAGAATGGTATACTAGAGGGACATAGGGATGTTGAAGGGGAGATTAGGAATGTAAGAAAGTAATAATTAATCACCAATATTAATTGAGCACTTACACTATGTGCAGAGCATTGTACTAAGTGCTTGGGAGAACATAATACAACCGAGTTGATAAACATGGTCCCTGCCTACAAGGAGCTTACAGTGTATTTGGGGAAACAGACATTAAAATACCTAAATAAATTATGGATATGTACATAAGTGCTGGGGGGTTAAAGGTGGGATGAGGAGCAGCATGGTTTAGTGGATAGAGCACAGGCCTGGGAGTCAGAGGTCATGGGTTCTGACCATGGATCTGCCACTTGTCTGCTGTATGACCTTGAACAAGTCACTTCACTTCTCTGGGCTTCAGTTACCTCACTTGTAAAGTGGGGATTGAAACTGTGATCCCCATATGGAAGAGGGATGGTGTTCATTCATTCATTCAGTCGTATTTATTGAGAGCTTACTGTGTGCAGAGCACTGTACTAAGCGCTTGGGAAGTACATCAGCATCATATAGAGAGTGTCCCTACCCAACAATGGGCTCACAGCCTAGAAGGGGGAAACAGACAACAAAACAAAACATGTAGACCGGTGTCAAAATAATCAGAACAAATAGAATTAAAGCTATATGCACATCATTAACAAAATACATAGAATAGTGAATATGTACAAGTGAAATACATAGAGTAATAAATCTGTACAAATATATACAAGTGCTGTGGGGAGGGGAGGGAGGTAGGGCGGGGGGATGGGGAGGAGGAGAGGAAAAAGGGGGATCATTCTGGGAAGGCCTCCTGGAGGAGGTGAGCTCTCAGTAGGGCTTTCAAGGGACGAAGAGAGCTAGCTTGGCGGATATGTGGAGGAAGGGCATTCCAGACCAGGGGAAAGACATGGGCCAATGGTCGACGGCGGGACAGGTGAGAACAAGGCACAGTGAAGAGGTTAGCAGCATAAGAGTGGAGGGTGTTGGCTGGGCTGTAGAAGGAGAAAAGGGGAGGTGAAGTAGGAGTGGGCGAGGTGATGGAGAGCCTTGAAGCCAAGAGTGAGGATTTTTTGCTTGATTCGTAGGTTAACAGGCAGCCACTGGAGATTTTTGCGGAGGGGAGTAGCATGCCCAGAGCGTTTCTACACAAAGATGATCCGGGCAGCAGAGTGAAATACAGACTGAAGTGGGGAGAGACAGGAGGATGGGAGGTAAGAGAGGAGGCTGATGCAGTAATCCAGTTGGGATAGGATGACAGATTGAACCAGTAAGGTAGCGGTTTGGATGGAGAGGAAAGGGCGGATCTTGGTGATGTTGTGGAGGTGAGACTGGCAAGTTTTGGGGACGGATTGGATGTGTGGGGAGAATGAGAGAGTGGAGTCGAGGATGACACCAAGGTTGCGGGCTTGTGAGATGGGAAAGAGGGTAGTGGCATCCACAGTGACGGGAAAGGCAGGGAGAGGACAGGGTTTGGGAGGGAAGATAGGCATTCAGTCTTAGCAGGGGTGGGTCACCGCTCTCTCCATTTTACAAGTAAATTGGCCAGGTTCTGACGCTAGTCCCATGAAACAAAAGTTCAAGTTTCCTCTTTCTGGTAAATGATCCTTCTTTCTGTTCTCTTTCACATTCAAGAAAATCTAACTAAATATAGAGTTATATATAGTATATATATATGTATATATATACAGTTGTCTTTCATACTCAAAGGCCATTATGATTACGAGCTGCTGGAAGTAAGAGAGGAATTTCTCCAGCCATTTTTCCAGTGTGTAATTCCACTGTCCAGAGAAATACACAACAGAATCACAATTGGGATGGCAGAATCCTGACAGCTTTACAGCTGATGACTTAGCCACTGATGGGATATGGCTGGGGTCAATATTCAAGTGACAGTGATAGCCAACTAAACACAAAGGACAGAAATGGCCAAGAATTTTCTCGTGTCCATGCATAGAGTGGAGGAGAAAGTCACTCATTCATTCATTTGTACTTATTGAGCACTTACTGTGTGCACAACACCGTACTAAGTACTTGGGAGAAACACAATGTAACAATGTCTCCCATATGCACTTACACGGTTTGCACAATAAAGGAGCTAAACTACAAATAATTGATCCACAAGCTTTCTTGGAGGATTTGGCCAAATAGCAGGGGCATTGCTCCTTCATGGAATGTACCAGACAGCAGTGACTCGGATATAATTCATTAATTGTGTTTTTGTCAATCACTTGCTAGCTACTTGTTACTTAGCTTACTAGCAAGTATAGCTAGGAAGTCATTGACAATATATGCCAAGCACTGTTCTAAGGGCTGAGGTATATAAAAGGTAATCAGGATAACTTTGTTGTTATCCATTTTGCTCAAGAAGGAATGCTGATGGAAGAGCTCAAGGAAACAGATGTGGCTTTATGGTAACAAGTCGGCAACATATAGAGATGGTTCCTACCCAACAACAGGATCAGAATCTCTAGTGTTAGAAATCCTTTCTTTCAATCCTGAGAAGTTTTCAGAAAATTATTTTCACTTCTAGGGAGAACTCCATTAACATCCAAGAGTCTGATGAAGACCATATCTCTAATGGCACCAAATCTTCTTTCTGACGAAGGTTTGCAAAAAAAATGACTAAAGTGGATTTTACTTGGAACAAACCTGCATGTCCCCCTTTGGAGGATTTTAACTGATCTTGGGAGATCTCACTTCTGTTTCCTTGAAGAGCACTTTCTATAGAAAACGTTCACTAAGAGGTGAACGCTATGATATGAATTACCTTAATCCATTATGAACAATAACAACAACAGAGTTGCATCATTCTCGCAGTGCTATTTCTCCACTGGCTGAATTCACTGAGGAGTTTCAAAGTGTCCAGGAAATTTGCTACCTTCTATACCATCCTGTTATGGTGTGTAACATCTGCAGAAATTCTTCAAGGATGAATGCATCCATAGGCCAGGCAGATGTGAAATAAGCAACAAGTTATTTGGCTCGGTATATGTGCCCGATTTCGGCCTGTTACCTTCTTACAGGAGTTCTGATTGGACAAAATATTTCATATTTCCTAACTAGGCATTTGGAGGTGCACTAAACTGGCCCCGATATAGCAACAGCAGCTGAGCTTTCACTACTTCGTTCAAAGGTATTTAAGGAGCATGTACTGTGTGCAAAGCACTGTACTAAGCACAGAGGAGAGTACCATACAACAACTGACAGATTCACAAACCATAACAAATTCACAGTTTAGAGGGAACCGAAGGGATAACTTTGACATCTTCATAGCAGTGAAATCCAGTATTTCTTCAATCAATTCATTAATAGCATTTATTGAGTGTCTGCTGTATACGGAGCAATCAATAAATCATATTTATTGAGAATTTACTTTGGACATCACACTGTGCTAAGCATGTAGGAGAGTACAATACAGTTGGTTGACGTGATCCCTGACCTAAAGGAGCTTGCAATAGAGTGGGGGAGATAAACATTAAAATAAATTACAGGTAAGGGAAGCAACTGAGTGTAAGGATATATATACCTAAGTGTCATGGATGTGTGAGTACAAAGCACTGTACTAAACATTTGAAATAGTAAAATAATTATAAGAATGATACTTACTAGGGTGCCAAGCACCGTACTAAAAACTGGAGTAGATGCAATCAATAAATCAACCAATCAGTAGTATTTATGGAGTGCTAACTGTGTTCAGGGCACTTTACTAAGTGACTGAGAGAGTACAACGCATCAATATAACAGACACAATTCCTGCGAACACAGAGCTTACAGTCTAGAGGAGGAGACAGAAATTAATATGAATAAATAAATTATAGATATGTACATAAGTTCTGTGGGCCTGGGTTGGGGGATGAATGAGGGGACCAAGTCAAGAGGGAAATGAGAGTTTAGTCAGGGAAGTCCTCTTGGGGGAGATGTGCCTTCAGTAAGGCTTTGAAAGTGAGGAGAGTAAATGTCTGTTGGATAGGAAGAGGGAAGGCATTCCAGGCCAGACGTAGGTCATGATGATGATGATGATGGCACTTGTTAAGCACTTACTATGTGCCAAACAGTGTTCTATGTGCTGGGGTAGATACAAGGTAATCAGGTTGTCCCACGTGGGGCTCACAGACATAATTCCCATTTTACAGATGAGGTAACTGAGGCACAGAGAAGTTAAGTGGCTTACCATGGCGAGGACATGGGTGAGGGGTTGGCAGTGAGATAGATGAGATCGAGGTAGAAATAGAAGGGTGATGTAAGAGGAACGAAGTAATAGTAATGATGGCATTTGTTAAGCGCTTACTATGTGCAAAGCACTGTTCTAAGCGCTGGGGGGATACAAGGTGATCAGGTTGTCCCACGTGGGGTTCACAGGCTTAATCCCCATTTTACAGATGAGGGAACTGAGGCTCAGAGAAGTTAAGTGACTTGCCCAAGGTCACACAGCAGACATGTGGCGGAGCCGGGATTCGAATCCATGACCTCTGACTCCAAAGGCCGGGCTCTTTCCACTGAGCCACGCTGCTTCTCAAGTGTGGGCTGGGTTGTAGTAGGAGAGTAGCAAGGTGAGGTCGGAAGGGGCAAGGTGATAGTGTACTCTAAAGCCAATGGTAAGGAGCTTCTGCTTTACATTACCCTAATGTAAGCATATCTGACACAGTTGAATTCCCATTTGGGGCTCCCAGTCTAAGAGAGGAGGAGGACAGGGATCTTATTCCCAGTTTTACAGATGAGGAAACTGAAGCACAGAAAGTTAAGTAGGAAGCAACGTAGCCCAGAGGAAAGAGCACGGGCCTGGGAGTAAGATGAACTGGGTTCTAATCCTGCCTCTGCCACTTGTGTGCTGTGTAAACTTGGATAGGTCACTGAACTTCTCTGTATCTCAGTTACCCCATCTGTAAAATGGGATCAAATCCTACACCCTCCCACTTAGACTACGAGCCCTTTGTGGGATATGGACAGAGTCCAGTGCTCACTATGGTGCCCAGAGCTTGGTACAGTGTCCAGCACCTAGTACAGTACCTGGCACATAGTAAATACTTAACAAATAGAATAATTATTGTAATCTTGTATCCACCCAGGGCTTAGTACAGTGCTTGGCACAGAGTAAGTGCTTAATAAGTACCACAAAAAATAGTGACTTGCCCAAGGTAACACAGTAAGTGGAAGAGGGGTTTAAACCTCTTGTCCCTTGACTCCAAGACCAATACTCTTTCCACTAGGTCATGCGTTCTGCTTCTCATATAAAATGAAAATACCTGATCCCTGTCCTCAAGGAGCTTACAAATTAAATTACAGATGAGACCAAGTAATAGAGTATATAAGATTTGAGATACTGCCCAATGTAATATCTCACATAGAAAAATAAGTGATAATGATAATAATGATGATGGCATTTGTTAAGCACTTACTATGTGAAAAGCACTGTTCTAAGCACTGGAGAGGTTACAAGGTGATCAGGTTGTCCCACGGGGAGCTCACAGTCTTAAACCCCATTTTAGAGATGAGGGAACTGAGGCACAGAGAAGTTCAGTGACTTACCAAAAGTCACACAGCTTACAACTGGCAGAGCCAGGATTTGAACCCACCATGACCTCTGACTCCAAAGCCCGTGCTCTTTCCACTGTGCCACGCACAGGGTATGCTTTCTCTGACAGGGCTACCGAAGGTCATCATTAAGCCTCTTGAAGGAATTTTAATTCTCCAGAAGATGGACATCAAACCATCTGGACAATTTAACTAACATTTTTGGTAACTTATGAGATTGCTAAACTAAATTTGGATTGGATTTGGAGAAGTATGTGGGAGTCAGAAGACAGGAGTTCTAATCCTGACTCTACCATTTGTTTGACATGTGACCTTGAGCAAGTTGCTTCACTTCATGGCATCTCAGTTTCCTCAACTGTAAAATGGGAATTAAATACCTGCTCTTCCTCCTCCTTGGACTGTGAGCTCTTTGTGGGACAGAACCTATCCAATCAGATTATCCTGTGTCTACTTCAGGGCTCAGTACAGCATTTAGCACATAGTAAGCACTTAGCGAATACCACAATTGTCATTATTTTCATTATACTTCTAATTATTATTATTGTGTTTAATGATGGTGAGATAACCATTCTACATTATGTATAGCAACAATAATCTGAATGACTTTCAAGTTTCACTGTCAAAGAGTAATATTGTCCATCAAGAGCTATTATTGTGTTGGAGTATATTCAAGATGGGTTTTGTTTCATCTGAAAGTGGGTGGCTATTTTGGTGATTAAAACCTGATGCAGGGCCCACTTGTGCAGGCATGGGACATTCTTATTGATTTTCCCAAGTCCAGGTGGTCCCTAAGGTTTTGCTCCTTCTTTCTTCATCACAGAATGTTGGCTCTGCTGCTTCAAATCTATCCAAATACCAAAAAAAATCTCTCTTCTCCTTCACCCATAAAAGTCATTACTATGTCACCCTGGACACATTGATTTCACTTATTGAGTATATAATCCTGAGTGGTCTCTCATTTACCAAAACTATCTGCTTTCCCTTGTATTCTTCCCTTAAGAGGATTCCAATTACCATTAGAATGTACTAAAAGGAGTTTTTTAATTAATGTGTATAATGAAAAGGAAGACTTAAACATGTACAAGAAATGGCATTCATTGTTCCGACAATTCAAAATACATTAAAACCTTCAAGTATGGTTCTTTTAGAAGAGATTATGACACAGTGATTTTCCTTAAAGCATTTGAAGAACCCACTGGTTTCTTCCTTCTCCCACTGAAAAAAAACAACGTAATTCTCAGAAAGTGATTCACTTATCTCCTGAAGTCATTATTTGGCTCCATATCTTCCTCACGGCATTTTTCACCTCCTCATTTCTCACAGTGTAGATCTAGGGTTATAACATGGGAGTACTGAAAACATAGAATATGGCCACTGTTTTGTCCATGGGGAAGGTGGAGGCAGGCCTCATGTAGGTGAAGATACAGGGAACAAAGAACAGCATGACAACCTTGACATGAGAGCCACAGGTGGAGAGGGCTTTGCACCTTCCCTCTGAACTATAATTTTTTAGGGAGTTCAAGATGACCATGTAGGAGACGACCAACATGAGGAAACAGACAGTGCAGATCAGGCCACCGTTGATAGCCACTGACAGGCCCACGACGTAGGTGTTTGTGCAGGTGAGTTCCAACAAAGGGTACATGTCACAGAAAAAAGGATCAATGACATTGGGATCACAGAAGGGCAGCCAGAATAGAATGGGAATCTGAATTATTGAATGAAAGAAGCCCAATACCCAGGCTACCCCCACCAGTAGGACACACACCTGCCAGTTCATGATGATCAAATAGTGCAAGGGTTTGCAGATGGCCATGTAATGATCAAAGGCCATCACAATGAGAAGGATGACCTCTGTCATTCATTCATTCAAACATATTTATTGAGCACTACTGTGTGCAGGACACTGTATTAAGTGCTTGGGAAGTACAAGTCGGCAACATATAGAGACGGTCCCTACCCAACAATGGGTTTACAGTCTAGTCCTTCCAAAGAAGTGTGATAGAAAGAGCTGGACCATACAGCCATCATAGGATATGACTTTTCTAGCAGACAGGCTGTCTACAATCATTTTGGGAGTAGTGAAAGAGGAGTAGAAAGCACCTATGAAAGATAAGTACCAGAGGAAGTAGTACATAGGGGAGCTGAGATTCTAACTGGCCTTGATGGTTATAACCACAAGCAGGTTTCCCAAAAGAGTTACCAGGTAAATGATTAGAAACAAAACAAATAAAGGTTTCTGCAACTCTGGATTCCGGGTAAGTCCCAAGAGAATGAATTCGGTCACTTTGTTCATTTTTTCCATCAATTCAGTGTTGGTGATGATCAGACTGGTGAGCATGCACAACAGAGAACTGGTTTACTTGAAAGACAAAGATAATTGAATTTCTTTAGCACCATTTTTTTTTCCCATGGAACCCAAGGTACTTAATTTATATTACCTAACATTTCACTCATTCTTGAAACACCTTGGTCTCATTTGACAGAAAGAAAAATCAAGCCAAGTAACAATCAATGGTATTTACTGAGTGCTTACTCTCTGCAGCACTCTGCAGCATATCGACTGCTTCGATATGCTGAATCCAGTATTCTTTCCACTTAGTTCAGAGCTTGTCCACCAGCATGACTAGTACCATTGGTAGCATTTCACTTGGATTTTCACGCTTTAGTCACACCTTCCTCAGTCCCACAGAATTTATGTACCTACCTGTAATTTATTTATTTATAATTAATGTTTGTCTCCGCCTCTTGATGGTAAGCTCATTGTGAGCAGGAAACATGTCTACCAAATCTGTTGTATTTTCCTAAGTACTTAGTACAGTGCTTGAGGAGCAGCAGGGCCTAGTGGAAACAGCGTGGGCTTGGGAGTCAGGGGTCATAGGTTCTAATCCCGGCTCCACCACCTGTCAACTGTGTGACCTCGGGCAAATCGATTAAGTCCTCTGTGTCTCAGTTCCCCCACCTGTAAAATGGGGATGAAGACTGTGAGCCCCATGTAGGACAACCTAATTGCCTTGTATCTACCCCAGCGTTTAGAACAGTGCTTGATACATAGTAAGCACATAACGACTACCATCATCATCATCATAAACATGAGTGTTCTGCATACCTTAAGTGCTCAGTAAATGTGATTGATTGACTGATGAATTTCACAGCACACTGGAGCTCCCAACAGAAGCCGTTTTGCTTTACTTAGGGATAATCACAATAATAATAATAATAATGCATTTGTTAAGCTCTTACTATGTGACAAGCATTGTTCTAAGTGCTGGAGTAGATACAAGGTAATCAGAATGTCCTACGTTGGGCTCACAGTCTTTATCCCCATTTTACAAACGAGGTAACTGAGGCACAGAGAAGTTAAGTGACTTGCCCAAAGTCGCACAGCTGACAAGTAGTGGAGCCAGGATTAGAATCCACGACTTCTGACTCCCAAGCCCGTGCTTTTTCCACTAAGCCACGAATCGGCTTGCTGAATTGTTTGCTTTAGAAAAGTGTTGTCTCTTTTTAGTAGACAAGGTGTACATACTGTCAGGTTAAGTTTATTCCCTCCTCTCACTGTGAATGCCTCCAGTGGCACAAGTTAGACAACTAAACGTTCCTTTTTCAGACAATCCTTTTTCTGTGATTCAACTCCAGAGATACGTCCTTATAGGTAAGGGGCTCTATTAGAGAGAGGAAGCAAATGGTCACATAGATTCCTGATAATGCTCATAATCCATAAAACTTCAATCTCTTTACTTTTTTATTCTCAAAATAAGGGGTTAATTATTAAATTAAGGATGCTGAATGCTCTTTCTTGTTCTATTATCAATTAATCAATCAATCAGTGATATTTATTGAGTGCCTGGAGTGCTATATTCAATGCTTGGAAGAGTACAGTGCAATAGAACAGTGCTCGTTGTGAGCAGGGAATGTGTGTGTTATATTGCTATAGTGTATTCTCCCAAAGTGCTTTGTATAGTACTCTGCACATAGTAAATGCTCAATAAATATGATTAACTGACTAGATTAGGTAGACCTGATACCTGCCCACAAGAAGCTTACAGACTGGAGGGGGAGGCAGACATTAAGTTAAATGATAGATGGATATGCACATAAGTGTTCTGGAGCAGGGATGAATGTCAAAGTGTTTAAAGGGTAGAGACCCAAGTGCAGGTAATGCAGAAGAGAGGGAAAATTGAAGAAGTGAGTTCATAGTCAGTAGACGCCTCATGGAGGAGATCTGATTTTAGAAGGCTTTGAAGATGGGGAGAGTAGTGTTTTCAGAAACAAGAACAGTCACAACAAGAACATACCTAGGAGTTTACTCCTCTCCTTCCAGGCATAGGTTTCTACTAAATCCCCTTTTGGACTTCTGCTTCCCAGAGGAAAACATGGAAATGTGTAGGATTCATCCTTTAACGCATTGCCCTTGCCCCTCCCCACTTCCTGCTCTCCCTCTTTAATTATTATCAACTCCTTAGATTCCTTGTATCCTATATCCTGCAACCTTTCTCTCAAACTTTCAATGCCCACCCCCTCTTTACATCAATCAATCAATCAATGTATTGAATGTCTACTGTCCTGGTTCTCATCATCAATCATCAATCGTATTTATTGAGCGCTTACTGTGTGCAGAGCACTGTACTAAGCGCTTCTCATCTCTCTGGCTACTCAGTCTCAATCTGTTTCCCAGGCTCCTCCTCTGTCTCACATCCCCTAACTGTGGGGGGTCCCTCAAGGTTCTGTTCTAGGTCCCCTTCTATTCTCCATCTACACCCACTCCCACTCATTCTCTCCCATGGCTCCAACTACCTACCATCTCTATGAGAATAATTCCCGGATCTATACCTCCAACCCAGATCTCTCTCTTCTGCAGTCTCATATTTCCTCCTGCCTTCAAGATATCTCTATTTAGATGTAACACCTTTCCCATCTCTGTCGACGGCACTACCATCCTTCCCGTCTCACAAGCCCGCAACCTTGGTGTCATCCTCGACTCCGCTCTCTCATTCACCCCTCACATCCAAGCCGTCACCAAAACCTGCCGGTCTCAGCTCCGCAACATTGCCAAGATCTGCCCTTTCCTCTCCATCCAAACCGCTACCCTGCTAATTCAAGCTCTCATCCTATCCCGTCTGGACTACTGCACTAGCCTTCTCTCTGATCTCCCATCCTCGTGTCTCTCTCCACTTCAATCCATACTTCATGCTGCTGCCCGGATTATCTTTGTCCAGAAACGCTCTGGACATATCACTCCCCTCCTCAAAAACCTCCAATGGCTACCGATCAATCTGCGCATCAGGCAGAAACTCCTCACCCTGGGCTTCAAGGCTCTCCATCACCTCGCCCCCCTCCTACCTCACCTCCCTTCTCTCCTTCTACTGCCCAGCCCGCACCCTCCGCTCCTCCACCACTAATCTCCTCACTGTACCTCGCTCTCGCCTGTCCCGCCATCGACCCCCGGCCCACGTCATCCCCCGGGCCTGGAATGCCCTCCCTCTGCCCCTCCGCCAAGCTAGCTCTCTTCCTCCCTTCAAGGCCCTGCTGAGAGCTCACCTCCTCCAGGAGGCCTTCCCAGATTGAGCCCCTTCTTTCCTCTCCCCCTCGTCCCCCTCTCCATCCCCCCGCCTTACCGCCTTCCCCTCCCCACAGCACCTGTATATATGTATATATGGTTGTACATATTTATTACTCTGTTTATTTATTTATTTATTTATTTTACTTGTACATTTCTATCCTACTTATTTTATTTTGTTGGTATGTTTGGTTCTGTTCTCTGTCTCCCCCTTTTAGACTGTGAGCCCACTGTCGGGTAGGGACTGTCTCTATGTGATGCCAATTTGTACTTCCCAAGCGCTTAGTACAGTGCTCTGCACATAGTAAGCGCTCAATAAATACGATTGATTGATTGATTGATTGATGTCCTAAACAGCACTCTCTTATCTTCCCACCCAAACCGTGTCGTGTCCATGACTTTCCCATCACTGCACACAGCACCACCATCCTTCCTGTCTCACAAGCTCATAACCTTGGTGTTATCCTTGACTCAACTCTCTCATTCAACTCACATATTCAATCTGTCACTAAATCCTCTAAATCCAACCTTTACAACATCGCTAAAATATGCCTTTTCCTCTCCATCCAAACTGCTACCATGTTAATCCAAGCACCAACCTATCCGATCTTGATCACTGTATTCACCTTCTTGCTAACCTTCCTGCCTCCCATCTCTCTCCTCTCTAATCCATACTTCATTCTGATGCCCAGATTATTTTTCTACAATGCATTCAGTCTATGATTCCTCACTCCTTACCATCAGCTTTAAAACACTTAATCACCTTGCCCCCTCCTACCTTACCTTCCTCCTCCCTACTATAACCCAGCCCAGACACTTCACTCCTCTAATGCCGACCTACTCACTGTACCGTGATCTCATCTATCTCGTTGCCGACCTATTGCCCATATTCTGCCTCTGTCCTGGATGCCTTCCCTCTTCATATCCTACAGACAATCACTCTCCCCACATTCAAAGCCTCGTTGATTTTCCTGAATAAGCCCTGATTTCCTCCTCTACCATTCCCTTTTGTGTCACCTTTGCATTTAGATTTGCATTGCTCCCTCAGCCTCACAGCACTTATGTACATATCCATAATTTATTCATTTATATTGTCTGTTCCTCTAGCCTGTAAGCTTATTGTGGGTAGGGAATGTATCTATTAACTCTGTTACATTGTACTCTTCCAGGCCCTTAGTACAGTACTCTGCACAAAGCAAACACTTAATAAATGTGATTGATTGATCAATTGGCTACTGTGTGCAGAGCATTTCACTGAGTGCTTGGGAGAGTACAGATATGGACAATATTTCTGAAGGACCACACATAAATGCAGTGAAAAAGGCATTTTGAGCACCTGTTTACAACTGAGATTTGCACTAGAAACACATAACTGTTCCCTGGATTCGTAACTGGTTTCAGGTTTGGGACGAATTAGGTCAATTCCTAATTTTATTCACAGTTTTGTGGAGGTTATTGGTGCACTAAGTATGTGGTTTTCCAATTAGCTGCCTTTATATAAGCACATAAAGGAGAAACGGACATTCATATGGATTTTACAGTCTCCAGACATGATCATCATTAGAGAAAAATGCTGGCCAATAAGAGGTAGAATAAAATTCCTTTTAATGAAATGAATAAAAAGTCACTGAAGTAATGATCTGCCAGAATGGAAGAGATGTATTTGTTAAATGTGTAATATTAAAGTGGATAATTTCCTTTGTAGTATTGTCCCCCAACCTCAATAGCTCATTTGATAAACTACTTTAGCTAGTAGCTCGCAAGATAGTCCCTCTCAGAGACACACTCATGGATTGACAGTTGCATCAGTCGCTCCCTTCTTCTATCCATATTTCACTCTGAGCCCAGCATCATTTTTTTATTGCATTTGTTAAGTGCTTACGTTGTTCCAGGCACTATACTAAATGCTGGGGTATATACATGCTAATCAGGTTGCTAATCAGATTGGTACAATTTATGTCCCACAGTGGGCTCGCAACCTTAACCCCTTTTTACAGAGGAGGGAACTGAGGCACAAAGAAGTTAAGTGACTTGCCCAAGGTCAGGCAGCAAGCTAAGGTCAGGGCAGGGATTAGAACGCAGGTCCTTCTGACGCCCAGATCCGTGCTTTATCCATCAGGCCACACTGGTTCTCTAAAATGTTGATCTATCTAATATGTTGTTCTGCCACATCTCTCCACTCCTCAAAAACCTCCAATGGTTCTCCAGTCCTCTCTGCATCAAGCAGGAACTCCTAATCACTGGCTTTAAAACACTCAATAAATTCTGTCCTTCTTACTTATTCATTCTCTTTTCCCACCCAACTAGGACTCTTTGCTCCTTCCAGACGATGATTCATTCTTGTCTCTTCTGCTAGGGATCGCTTTCTCATGTTTTTCTCTCTTCCTGGAACTCCCTCCCTCTGAAAATCCTACAGAACCCCCTCCCCCACTTTCTCAAACTCCCCAATTTCAAAGTGCTACTGAAATAACATCTCTGACAAAGAGATCTACTCTAATTAATTATTTCCTGTACTCAGGCTATATTTCCTTCAGTTGATGTCTCAGCACTTCAATGCCACCTGAGTACCTAACTCAAGCTTCTATAACACTTATGTCCATATCTTATATAATAAATTATTCAAGCAGTAATTCATGTACACCTCCCCTTTTCCTCTTTACTCCTCTCTCTACATTATTTCAGTATCTGTTTCCCCTGCTAAAATGCAAGCTCCTTAAGAGCAAGGACCATGTCTACTAATTCGATTGTACTCTACCAAGTGCTTAGTACAGTGGTGCTCAGTAAATTCATCAATTTACAGTATCCTGATTTCTCCAAGATGAAAACAAAGTGTGACATTTTTCCTTGGGAGAAGTGATCGAACCCTATCCAAACACTCACTTCCTATGCCTTCGTAGATGTGGATTTCTTCCTTTGTCCCCTGTTCACCCAACTTCAGCAATGGCTTGCCCCAATTACATAGTCCTTGAGGTAGGACAGGCACCAGCCTAAAATGGTTACGTAAAGGAACTAGTGGCCACTCCATTCCAGCCACAACCATGTTTTCGCAGCTTTGTTTCCTTATCACCGCCAAAGATACAAAATCCTAGAAACTAGAAAAGCATCAGGTCTGAGATTCCATAAGAACCCAAATGGCTTCTGGATAAACCTAAACTTGACCTGAGGTGTCTTTTCTTGGAGTCAAGTCCAGATTTAGAGCAGCAACGAATTTTAGTCCAATTTCCATTCATTGCCAATCTTTCTCTGCAATATTAGCTCAAGATCCTCCTCTCAGAACATCTAGATCCTTTATGAAGGAGGACGTCTAAGTGCACTAAAAACTTGGTGACTTTTCCAAGTCAATGAGAAAGAATATATTTTGCTGGGACTGTGGCAAACATCTCTACCAGACTCGATTTGTCCATCCTTGCTCTAGGTATGCCCTGAAGCAGATTCATTAGGTACACTGTTTCTCCTCTCACATTTAAACTGGATTCTACAGATATTCAGGAAACTCATAACGTTCTGTCTAATCAGCTTCATGTGAATATGACCAGTCTCCCCTTGCGGAAGATTTGCCCAAGATGATGCCAAATTGAATTTTGCTTTAAAAAAAATGAGTATAGATGCAGGGAAGGAAAAAGACATTTTCACTTGATTTTGATCCCAAAAGAGAAATCATTTCTGTTTCTCTTATGACCATCGTCTAATTGCCAGTCACCGGTACCTTGCAACCAAATGTCCCCTGGTGATTTGGAGAAGGTAGCTGAGAACATTTTTCAGATAATTTTGGAGGGAAATTTTCCAGCTCATTCGTCTGGGTATTTCAAGCAAAAGAGATTGCTCACTTGCTTGCCTGACTTTTGTATCTCTGATTTCACACATTTGTCAAGTGGAAAGAACATCAATGGGCACTTTAGGTTGATAATGTCTTTAATAGACTAAATCAATCAATGATATTTATGAGCACTTCCTCTGCGCAGAGCGCTGTACTAAGTGCTCGGTAGAGTAAAATACATCAGAGTTAGTAGACACATTCACTGCCCACAACAAGCTTACAATCTAGAGGACAAAAGTATTGAGTCTGACAAGCAGAATGCTCCTTTAGGAAAATAGCCAGTGTAACATCTTTGCAACAGGAAGCAAAATTATCAGTTCAGAAAACAAAAACAAAGATGAAGAGAGCACAGGTCCTACTATAACTAATCCATTCTAGGTTTATTTAACATCTGATCTTATTATGTATGGTAAGTTCACTTGGTTTTACTGAATGTTCTATTTTGCTCTCAGTTTAACAGATTTCTCCTTAAATTCAGGCAAATGTTGGGCTTGCACTCCAACCTTGCCTTCCTGTTTGCGTGATTGGCAAGAGTCTTTCTGATGGACAGTTTTCTCCAGATTCACAAGTCCTATGCTGGATGTTCCCTGTTCCATTCCCAAACCTACCCAACCCTTGCCCCCCAGCGACCACATTTTGTGGGGAAGGAATATTTTACACCCGCAGAAAACCTTTCTTCTAGGGCTGTTCATAGATTTGGCCAAAATTAATGCATTAATTCTGACAGAATGCATGGATGAAAATATTATCCACAAATGCCAGCTCATCTACATTGCAGGTCTATATAGATAACACCCACTTAATAATGGCTATCATTCAGCAGTAGAGATGGTGTCCATTCAAATGGCCTTTCAAAAGACACAAGGTCCAGCTCTCTTGGCATCTTCCTGAAGACTTCATTCTCCTATTTCCAATGCCAACCTTCTCACTGTATCTCGATCTCATCTATCTTGCCATCGACCTCTCACCCATATCTCCCCTGTAGTCTGGGATGTCCTTCCTCTTCATTCCTAGCAGCTTGGCTCAATGGAAAGAGCACGGGCTTTGGAGTCAGAGGTTACGGGTTCAAATCCTTGTTCTGTTAATTGTCAGCTGTGTTACTTTGGGCAAGTCACTCAACTTCTCTGAGCCTCAATTACCTCAACTGTAAAATGGGAATTAAGACTGTTAGCCCCCGTGGGATAACCTGATCACCTTGTAACCTTCCTAGCACTTAGAACAGTGCTTTCAATACAGTAAAGCACTTAATAAATGCCATTATTATTATTAATATTAATATCATTATTATTATATCTAAAAGGCAATTACTCCCTCCCTCTTAGAAGTCTCATTGAAAGTACTTCTCTTCCAAAAAGACTTCGCTGACTAAGCCCTCCTTTCCTCTTCCACTCCATTTTGCATAGCCTTGACTTGCTCACTTTATTCATCCTCCCTCCCAGCCCCACAGAACTTACATACACATCTGTAATTTAATTTATAATAATGTCTGTCTCCCCCTCTAGATTGCATGATTAGAAAAGCAGCGTGGTTCAGTGGGAAGAGCAGGGGCTTTGGAGTCAGAGGTCATGGATTTAAATCCCGGCTCCACGACTTGTCAGCTGTGTGCCTTTGGGCAAGACACTTCACTTCTCTGTGTCTCAGTGACCTCAGTGACCTTTAAAATGGGGTTTAAGACTGTGTGTCCAATGTGGGACAACCTGATCACCTTGTAACCTCCCCAGTGCTTAGAACAGTGCTTTGCACATACTAAGCGCTTAGTAAATGCCATTATTATTATTATTATTATTATTATTATTATTATTATTATTATTATCGTGGGCAGGGAACGTGTCTCTTATAATGTTGTACTCTCCCAGGCTCTACGTATAGAGCTCTGCACACAGTAAGCACTCGATAAATATGATTTACTGACTCGCTGACACCATATCCCATTTGCTGTGTCTTGATCAAAAGAGGTAAGAAGCTGCAGAATATTTTTTTATTTTGTTTTGTAATGTTTTATTTTTCAATCGTATTTGTTAGGTGCTTATTTTATGCCGGACATTCATTCATTAGTTCAACTGTATTAACTGAGTGTTTACTGTGTGTAAAGCACTATACTGAACTAAGTTGGTGACTCTAGGGCTTGGTGAGGGAGGGAGCCAGGGAGCAGCTGCAGACAGATTCAGTAGGCGGCAAGGACTGAGGGTGAGGGTTCTTCTGACCCCCAACCCCTTAGGGTTAGAGTGGGACTGCGGCAGACATGGACCAGGGGAGCTGGGTCACTACTTTATTTTATTTTGTTAATATGTTTTGTTTTGTTGTCTGTCTTCCCCTTCTAGACTGTGAGCCCGCTGTTGGGTAGGGACCGTCTCTACATGTTGCCAACTTGTACTTCCCAAGCGCTTAGTACAGTGCTCTGCACACAGTAAGCGCTCAATAAATACGATTGAATGAATGAATGAATAAGCGTGTGGGAATGTAAAATATAAAAACAAGCAGACACATTCGTTGCCCACAACGAGCTCACAGTCCAGGGGGGGAGACAGACATTAATATAAATAAATATATAGATAAATAAATAAATCATATCATATAAAGGCATTGTAGTAAGTGCTGGGGTAAGTACAAGCTAATCAGGTTGCATACAGTCCACGTCCCACATGGGGCTCACAAACGTAATCTCCATTTTATAAATGAGGTAACTGAGTCCCAGAGAAGTTATTTACCCAAGGTCCCGAAGCAGACAAGTGGCAGGGCCAGGTTTACAACCCAAGCCCTCCCAGGTTGCTTCAGATTGCATTCTAGAACTGGAAAATTGTCCAAAGGAATAATCAACTCATTATCAAGTTGTAAATCACCCCCTTTAACAAGATGGTGGTCAATCAGATAAGGGAGCCCAGGCACATCCATAATCCAGTCAAATACCTAGTAGGTAGACAGTACCACCCTTCACCCCCTTCTCTGCCTGTCATATACCTGCTGCTGGTCAAAGACCTAATATCATTTCAACACTTTCTTGCTGTGATACTTTGGGCAAGTCACTTAACTTCTCTGGGCCTCATTGACCTCAACTGTAAAATGGGGATTAAGACTGCGAATCCCCCGTGGGACAACCTGATCAACTTGTAACCTCCTCAGCGCTTAGAACATTGTTTTGCACATAGTAAGCGCTCAATAAGTGCCATTATTATTATTGTTATTATTACTGTGAGAAGAGCACTATACTAAGCTCTTGGGAAAGTACAATACAACAATGAACAGTGACAATCCTTGCTCAAAAGGAGCTCAAAATTTAGCAGGGGCTGGGGGACAGGCATCAGTACAAATGAATAAAATTACAGATACATGCGTAAGTGCTTTAGGAGTGGGGTGGGGAGAACAGCAAAGGGAGCAGGTCAGGGTGAGCTAGAAGGGAGTGGGAGATGGGGAAAAGTGGGGCTTAGTTTGGCAAGGACTCTTTTGCCTTCAATAAGGCTTTGAAAGTGGTGGGAAGTATTTGTCAGATTTGAAGAGGGAGGGCATTCCGGGCCAAAGGAAGGAAGTGGGCCAGGGGTTAGCAGCGAAAGAGGCGAGATCGAGGCACAGTGAGAAGGTTAGCACCAGAAGGAGAGAAAAGGAGAGAGACAAGTTGATGGAGTTTTTAAAACCAATGGTGAGGAGTTTTTGTTTAATAAGGAGGTGGATAGGCAACCACTGGAGATTTTTGAGGCGGGGGGGACTTTACCTGAACATTTTTGTGGAAAGATAAAACGAGCAGCGGAGTGAAGTGTAGACTGAAGGGGGGAGTCAGGAGGTTGGGAGGTCAGCACGGAAGCTGGTGCAGTGATCTAGGTGGGATAGGATGAGCGATTATTTTAACGTGGTGACAGTTTGGATGGAGAGGAAAGGGCGGGTTTTAGCGATGTTGTGAAGCGGGACGACAAGATTTAGTGACAGACTGATTATGTGGGCTGAATGAGAGAGAAGAGTCAAAGATAACGCCATGGTTAAGGGCTTGTGAGACAGGAAGGATGGTGCATTCAATCGGGGCGCCCAAAACATGAGTAGTCCACGTGTGACACCAACGATGTCGAGTCTCGAGTGGCCAACTCGTTACCCGAGATTATATTAGAGGGTTCGTGTCCTGGGGCCTCCGAGGGAATGATCACCACAACGTAGAAACTAGATAATTTAATCAAAGATTCAGCTGTAACGAGAACACAACTGTACCCCGCCCAATCAAAGCATAGAGTTTTGCTACCGCGAGATGATCAGTCCCACCCGGAGTTCAGGTCCTTAACCAGGCGGGCCGGCAGGGGTGTCCCCGGCCTAAGAGGTCCCTTGGGCCCGGGCTGCCCCTGCCTTCACTTCGGAGGACAGTGAGCAACAGCACGGTATAATTTTCCCCTCCTCTTGTACTACGCTTGTTGACCGTAACACCGAGCGTCTTCCAGACCTCTACTAGCAGATAGTTTGTTCGGTTTCTGGCATTTGTAATGACAGTGCAGTTTTCCTTCTTCTCCGGTTTTCCTTCTTCTCCGGTTTTCTTTATTCTGCAGATCATTAAGCCGGAGGGCCCCTCCACCGTCCCTCCACCGTGGCAGGATGCAATAAGCAGAAAGCTGTGGGTCGTGTTTGCTGACAGAGTTAGTTGAGGAAGTAGATTAGGGGTCGAGTTCATGTGTAAAAGATTTAGTCTGAGGAAGTGGGTCCAGGGATCAGGTTAATGCCAGGGTCTTGGGTTTAGTCTATTTTCCTTCAACACTCCACCTCAGCAAGAGTGTGGCCCCAGAACAGTTTAAGTGTCCGGGCTGTGAGTAACCCGGTGAGGGCTACAGGCCTGAGATCACTTTACATAGAAGCAAACAACAGAGTGTTGTGTGAATCAATAGCCATAAAAATGAGACTATACTTTGATCCCGTGAGCAACAATGTCGAAGGAGGAATCTGAGGAGAAACGGAATTGCCTTACTGAGAAGCTTGAGGAGGAGGAAATTTTGGAGAAAAGGAATTGTTTTGCAGAGGGGCTTGAGAAGGGGATCAGGCCCTGCTGTAGGGAAAGAGAAAGACTGCCAGATGAGCCCATGGGGAGGGTTAGCCTCCCCCCCCGCCCCCACATTCCCGGATTCACCCTGTAACGAGCTTGAAGACAGCAGGCAATCGATGCAGGGAATCAGTACAAGTACAAGTTGGCAACATATAGAGACGGACCCTACCCAACAGTGGGCTCACAGTCTAGAAGGGGGAGACAGACAACAACACAAGACATACTAACAAAATAAAATAAATAGAATAAATATGTACAGCAAAATAAATAAATAAATAAATAAATAAATAGAGTAATAAATACGTACAAACATATATACATATATAAAGGTACAAAAAAATTCTACAAAACTTTTTTCTACAATTTTTTTCTTTAAAAAATGCTACAAAAAATTAGTGCTCTGGAAAGAAGAAGGCATTCTACAGATTCCCTGTATTATTATGATTGTCTTCGCTGGGCCATGGCTAACAAAAGGATCCTTTTTCCCTCATCATCGCCTTACTCCACTTGGTTTTCAGTCTCCATTTTGCATCAATCTACCTCGTTTTCCCTAAGTCATGCTTTTGCTGCACCCTTCCCCTGTTGCTGCCTTTCCCACCTGTCGAGGATGAGGTTGAGCTCATTTTAGGAAAATAGACTCTGTCTGTCTCCACCCATACAGATTTGTATTGATATTGCAATAAAAAACCCTAGCACTGTGACTTGATTTTTTTCCTTAGACTCCACATCTGGGATCTATGTCCGGGATCCACTTGAGTTCTTGGGAAAGGCGCGCTTGTGACCTGCTAGACCAAGGACTCTCTGTAGCACAGCACATATCTAGATTAGGGAGACTTTTGAAATCCCTTCGTGGATTTCAGTCCTTCAGTCCATCAGACCCTTAGCTGGGGGGTCTCCCTAGCCACCGTGGATCTCATTCAGCCCAGCACAACAAGGAAAGGGGGAACCAAATTTTTTCTCGGGAGCAGACCCCATAAGAACCGAAACTGGGGCTGACCCCTTAAGAACCAATCCGGGGGCGGTCCTCTAAAAAACTAAGGTACCTAAGGAAGTAGGGGAACATGCTGGGTCGCTTGTCCTGCTGGCCAGGCATGGGAATGGATGTGGGGTAATATGCTAGGCTGCTTGCCCCGACTCCACCTAAATGTTTTTTTTTGGTGTGAAAGTTGCCCAGTGTGTCTGAATATAAATCAACGCCCCAGGTCTGGGACTCTACCAGTGGTCAAGACACCCAGAACCTGTCTGCTAACTACGGCCATGACCAGTACGACCTCCAATGCAAGTGGACCACTGTGAACCCCGTGACTCCAGTGATTGTGTGGGGCTGTCGGAAGACCCAGTAGGGACCTTCCGCCTGCTTTGCCCGAAGAAAGACTCCCTGAGGCCCCTAGGATAAACCGCTAGAATACTTCGATAGACCCCCGGTAATATTCCTGTGAGTCACCATACGGGATTGCAAAAGGAGGTAGGAACGCGGGGACAAGATGCTCCATCTTTGTCCCTAAGAATGGCCCAGAGTGGATAAGGAAAACAAGTGCGGGTCCATGTTGCCGGTCCATGTCCTTGGACTCCTGGTGATTTAAGGGCCCTGATGAAAGAATTTCCTGGTATAAAAGGAAGTCTGGGAAAGTTTAAGGAGGAATCTGCCACTAAAATCCAGTGATACGACCTGGAGTGGGCCAATAAACCAGCTATGATGGCTCATAACTCCTGATGCTTGAAAGAAAAATCATTCGAAGAGTCGGTCTGGCCTGCAGGACCTAGAACGTATCAGGTAGACTTTGACCCTGATCGGGAAAAGCTGTTAGGAGCAGTCACTGTGGTCTGTCAGCCTTAAACTGATCAGTTAAAAATTAGCAACCATAAGCAAGGGGAAGAAGACAGTCCTGGGGTGTAGATGGAAAGGCTATGGAAAATCTTTAAACAGCATTCAGGTATACCAGACGCTAGGACTGTGACCCCACATCGCCTAGGGGGCTGCCTTTGTGGCATGCCTAACTCAGAAAATCCACTTCCAACTCAAGTTAAACTGCGTGGGCGGCTGACAGGCAGAATCCCTTGAGAAATTACTAAAGTAGCCAATCATTGTGCCGCCAACCAGAAACAAAAGACTGAACAGTTCAGGCTCTGAACAGACCCAGCAGATGATCTCATGGGGTGTGCCTTCTGCCCGCGCCTCAGATAGATAAAAGGCCCTAAGGGGCCTTATTTTTACCGCAGCCAAGAAAGTCATTGGAAGAATAAATGCCCCCTTAACCCAACAAAATCTAGAAAGATGTCCCATCACACTTTCCCAGAAAGGTGGCACAAGGAATAAGGATATGTGGGGGAAGTTGAGGGACTTTCCACCTTTGTCCAAATACCGGTAGCGCAGACTCCTTGGGGCCCAGCAGTTCAATGCAACATAGCGAGAACGACCCTTCCTTCCCTTCTTACTGAATGCTGGAGCCGCGCGCTCCACGATTCAGCGGTCGGCTCTCCCAGGTGCCCCATTATGAGGGAGCGTTGTTAGAACTATTGGATAAGCTAAAGTTTCTTTAACTACAGGCGTTATTGAACCACTGGGTATGAGGCTAGGAGAGCTGGTAACACAGCACCCCTTCATCTTTAACCCCCACCCGCCCAGTAAATTTATTAGGACTCGACCTGCTAGGGAAACTTGGTTACTCACTATGGTGCACCCTGGAACGGAGTCTATGGCTACCCTTGGCCCTTATCAAGAAATATCACTTTTCTTTGTGCTACCTATTAAGGAGAAGGTACATTCAGATTGGAGTCCTCTTCTCGATGCTTTACCTCTCTATGATCAAGCCATACTAACAAGGTAGGCTCAGCCCTCGCCCCGCCACCTTTACGTGTAAATTAAGAGCCCCCAACAAGCCCTTCCTCTAAAACTTCAGTACCGACTCTCCCCGAGCAAGAGCAGGACATTGCTACAGCATCTCAGAGCAGTTAGCTCTGTGGTCTCCTTATCATATTTCTGCCCTTTTGAAGGTGTCCCGCCCTACTAGCCCAGCATAAACTCGGTCTTTTTGTGAGTTGAAGGGTTGCTGCTGCCAATGGACCCCGTCCTATTCTTACAGGGCCAAGCCATTGCAGGCCTTCGCTACCGGCCCCCAGGAGCAGTTCCTGTGGATGGCCGAGGCCGAAGGCTCTCTTGCAGATTTGAAGCAGACCCTCTCTGTGGCCCCAATTCTGGGATTACCTAGTTATACTAGACCATTCACCTTGTTCTGTGTGGAATGAGAGGGTTTGCACTAGGCTGTGCTTACCCAGAAAAGTGGAAATTCCCACGACTCCTCTCCTTGGTTATTATAGGTACATTCTTTACCTAGTAGTGTCCGCCTTCAAGTAGTGTCTTCGTGTGGTAGCTGCAGCCACACAAACAGTGGAAGCCTCTGAGGACCTAGTACTGGGACATCCGCTCCAAGTCGTCATTCCCCATGCCACAGCTGTGCTTCACTTGTGTTCTGGTGCACAGGTCTTTTCAACAGCTAAGCAGACTAACAAATAAATTCTCCTCCTGAGCTCCCCCAATTTAACCATCAAGCTTTTCGTTCCACTCTAAATTCTGCCACCCCTGTTTCTAACCAAACATGAGGGGGAACGTCAGGATTATGTCGTAAACCGAATAATAAGACCACGTCCAGCTTTTCACGACCGATCCTTGCAAATCCCTGACCTCCTGTTGTCCGTTGATTGCTTTTGCCTTTGGGATTGTCAAGGGCCACTCAGACCATGCAGACTCCAAACAGACTCTGCTGTTTTAGAATCCCCATTATTCCGCATAAGTGGCTGAGTTAGTTTCTCTTACTTGTGCTTGCTATCTGGCCTCCGGACAGAGTGTGACAATTTATACTGACTGCCGGTATGCCTCTGGGATTGTGAATGATTTGAGTTTCCTGTATTAACAACGGGGTTTCCTCTTGGATGTGGGAACTCCTAACCGAAATGGGCTCCTTGCTGCATCCCTTTTAAAGGCCATCTTGCTACCTGTGTCTCTTGCTGTTGTGAAATGTGTGGTGCATTTCTCCTCTCATCTCGTGTCCAAGCCCGCGTGAATGCCACTTCGCGAGTGGCGGCTCTGCATTCCTCACAATTTCCTGATGCCGCCACTTTGGTGTCTCTCTCCTCTACTCCCTGGCCTTCCCTCCACGATTTCATTTCACACCAGAATGCAGCCTCTCTGGGGAAGGTAAAATCCTGGTTAACACTTAAGAGTTATCAAACGCCTTCAGAACTATAGGTGGGGGGGGGGGGGGGCACAACCACCTTCCTGTTGCCCACTTGGCTGTGTTGTCTTTCCTTGTCAGGATGGCACATGGTCATGCCCATTCAGAAAAAAAGGGTGTGGTCGACTCCATTACCAGGCTCTGCTTTGCACCCTAGATAGGGAAGCTAGCTCTCCAGTATGCCTCGAGATGCCTAATAGGTCAACAATATAAAGTAGAGAAAATAATCAAGGTTCCCTGAGCAGCACACACAACCCCTTGGGTCCCCTTTATTAACGTTCAATTTGATTTTACTCAATATGTAAGGTGATGGGTTTTGGGTTTTTGTGATGTTAATAGATACCAGTTCAAGATGGGTTCATTCATTCATTCATTCATTCAATCGTATTTATTGAGTGCTTACTGTGTGCAGAGCACTGTACTAAGCGCTTGGGAAGTACAAGTTGGAAAAATATAGAGACGGTCCCTACCCAACAGCGGGCTCACAGTCTAGAAGGGGAAGATAGATAACAAAACAAAACATATTAACAAAATAAAATAAATAGAATTGGAAATATGTACAAGTAGAGTAATAAATATGTACAAACATACATACAGGTGTATATATAAATCTCCAGTGGCTACCAATTAATCTGCGCATCAGGCAGAAACTCCTCACCCTCGGCTTCAAGGCTCTCCATCACCTCGCCCCCTTCTACCTCACCTCCCTTCTCTCCTTCTACAGCCCAGCCCGCACCCTCCACTCGTCTGCCGCTCATCTCCTCACCGTGACTCACTCTCACCTGTCCCGCCGTCGACCCCCGGCCCACCTCATCTCCCTGCCCTGGAATGCCCTCCCTCTGCCCATCCGCCAAACTAGCTCTCTTCCTCCCTTCAAGACCCTACTGAGAGCTCATCTCCTCCAGGAGGCCTTCCCACACTGAGCCCCCTCCTTCCTTTCCTCCTCCGCCCCCTCTCCATTGCCCCGTCTTACCTTCTTCCCTTCCCCACAGCACTTGTATATATGTATATATATTTGTACATATTTATTACTCTATTTATTTATTTTACTTGTACATATCTATTCTATTTATTTTATTTCGTTAAGATGTTTGGTTTTGTTCTCTGTCTCCCCCTTCTAGACTGTGAGCCCACTGTTGGGTAGGAACTGTCTCTATATGTTGCCAACTTGTACTTCCCAAGCGCTTAGTACATTGCTTTGCACACAGTAAGCGCTCAATAAATACGATTGATTGATTGATATATATATAGGGTTGAGGCCATTCCTCAGCCGACAGGCAGTTAGCAAGACAGTAGCAAAGTTGTTTTTAAAGGATCTTATTCTGTAATTTGGCTTGCCTACCAGAATTAATAGTGACCGTGGGACACATTTTACTGGACAAATAGTTGGCGATATCTGTATAGGAATAGGCATAAACCTGCATTTCCATTGCCCTTATGACCCACAGTCTGCAGTACCGGTAGGGCGGTACAAGAGGATGCTGAAAAACAGATGAGCTATGCTCTGACACTAGATTTAAATGGCCAGAATGCCTTCCCTTGACTCTCTTCGGTCTAGGAAACCTGCCTAGTAGAAAGACAGGCTTGAGCCCACACGCCGGTCTGATGGGGAAGACTATGTGCCTCTCTATGCCCCCTCCTGTGGGCTGGCAAATATGGAATATAACCCTTACCAATGATGCCTTATTGTCCTATTGTAAATTGGTAAATGACTTCCTTAAGGCCTTATATTCACAAGTACAACAGGCACTGCCAATGTCATACCCAAAGCAGAGCCATAGACTCAAATCAGGTGACTGGATAGATGTTAATTCCTTCACTCGAAAGAATGTCCTTGAGCCACTGTGGAAGGGGCCTTATAAGGTGTTCCTAACTACAGAAACTGCGATACAGTGTCGGGGATCCACCTGGATCCATGCATCCCACCATAAGCAGGTTCTAGAGCCATCAGAAGAGAACCCTGAAGTCATATGAAGTTATGAATAACAGCGACCCCTTGGAGAAGCTGATGAACTATTGGGATATTGATATCGAGCAGGGATTCTAGACCTTGGTTTCTGTAAAATCTCTCATGAACTCTTAATAGTGGACCCAGTCATTGGTTGGGAATACTATACATATGTGAGGGGGAGAGTATGCATCCACCTGGTTCAAAATCACGTGCACCCACTCAGAATGGTATTGGGTCTATGGCATCCCAATTTTCTTTCTACCCAATGGAGCCACAGCACTTAGAACAGTGCTCGTCACATAGTAAGTGCTTTCATTATTATTATGATTATCGAGGTGCACTGAGTAGGTTGGCATTAGATGAGCAGAGTGTGTGGGCTGGGTTGTAGGAGGTCAGCAGCCAAGTGAGGTAGGAGGGGTTGAACTTATTGAGGGCTTTAAAGAAAGCTGAGGGTGAGGAATTTCTATTTGATTCGGGGTGAGGGGGAACTACCGGAGGGGCTTAAGGAGAGGGGAGATATGGACTGAACGGTTTTGTAGAAAAATGATTTGATCATCAGAGTAAAATATGGACTGGAGTGGGAGACACTCCAGTAGAGAAGCAGCGTGGCTCAGTGGAAAGAGCACGTGCATTGGAGTCAGAGGTCATGGGTTCATATTCCGGCTCCACCAATTGTTAGCTGTGTGACTTTAGACAAGTCACTTAACTTCTCGGTGCCTCAGTTACTTCATCTGTAAAATGGGGATTAAAACTGTGAGCCCCCTGTGGGACAACCTGATCACCTTGTAGCCTCCCCAGCGCTTAGAAAAGTGCTTTGCACGTAGTAAGCACTTAATAAATACCATTATTATTATTATTATTAGATACAGGAAGCAGGGACGTCAGTGATGAAGCTGATGCAGGAATCAAGCCGGGATAGGATAAGTGTTTGAATCAGGATGGGAGTAGGTTGGATGGAGAGGAACACGGGCTGATTTTAGCGATGTGATGAAGGCTGAACTGACGGGATTTGGTGACAGGATGAAAGAAAGTTCAATTAAGAATTGAATGTGGGTTAAATGAGAGAGATGAGTCGACGATAGTGCCATGCCTATGGGTTTGTGAATTTGGGAGGATGATGGTGCTGTCCACAGTGATGGGAAAGTCAGGGGGAGAACAGGGATTGGGTGGGAAGATAAGGAGTTCTGTCTTGGACATTTTAAGTTTGAGGTGACAGCAGGATATCCAAACAGAGAAGTGAAGTCAGGAGGAAATTAGAGACTGCAGAGAGGAAGAGAAATAGGGGCTGAAAAGGGAGATTTAAGAGTCATCTGTCTAGAGATGGGAGATGAAGCTGTAAGAATGAAAGAATTCTCCAAGGGAGTTGGGGTAGATGGAGAGTAGAAAGGGGCCCCCTAACTGAGGAATGTGAGGCAGAGGAGGAGGCTGCGAAAGAGACTGAGAATGAGCGGCCAGAGGGACAGGAGGAAAACCAGGGGAGTCAGTGTCTGTGAAGTGAAAGTTGGATAATTTTTTTTCCAGAAAAAGGTAGTGGTCCACTGTGCCAGAGCACCTGAGCGGTTGAGGAGGATTAGCATGAAGTAAGGGCTGTTGGATTTCCCAAGAAGGAGATCATTTAGGACTTCAGAGAGGGTGATTTCTCTGGAATGTAGAGAACTATGTCCATATTGAAGGGGGTCGAACAGAGAATTGGTAGAGACTAGCCTCAAGGAGTGTGGAGAGGCATGCTGGGAGAGCGCTGAGTTGGTAACTGGAGGGAGCCATGGCGTGAAGGGAGGGTTCTTTTAGACATGTATGGTCCTCACAAGCTCCTTGAGGGCATTCATTCAATCGTATTTACGAATCACTTACTCTGTGCAGACCTCTGTACTAAGTACTTGGGAAATGTGTGGGTTTGGTGGGAGTAGGAGAGGTGAGGTAAGAGGGGCAAGGTGATTGAGCGCTTTAGAGCCAATGCAGCGTGGCTCAGTGGAAAGAGCACGGGCTTTGGAGTCAGAAGTCATGGGTTCAAATCCAGGTTCCACCAATTGTCAGCTGTGTGACTTTGGGCAAGTCATTTAACTTCTCTCGGCTGCAGTTACCTCATCTGTAAAATGAGGATGAAGACTGTGAGCCCCCTGTGGGACAGACTGATTGTCTTGTAACCTCCCCAACGCTTAGAACAGTACTTTGCACATAGTAAGTGCTTAATAAATGCCATTATTATTATTATTATTATTATTAATGGTGAGGAGTTTTTGTTTGATGTGGAGGTGGATGGGCAACCGCTGGAGCTGTTTGAGGAGTGGGGAAACATTTTCTGATCGTTTTCACAGAAAAATGACACGGGCAGCACAGTGGAGTGTGGACGGGAGTGGGGAGAAAGAGGAGGCTCGGCGGTCACCAAGGTGGCCGATTCACTAATCCAGGCGGGATAGGATGGTTGATCGTATTAACATCCTGGCAGTTTGGAGGAGAAGAAAGGGAAGATTTTAGCGATATTATGAAGGTGGGACAGACAGGATTTAGTTATGGATTGAATATGTGGTCTGGAACATGCAACAAAAGTAACTGATTGATTGTCTGATTGGTAGTAGCAATAGGTTTCATTCCCTCCTATATTCTGAGAAGAATTGGGAGACGTTTCTCTTGAGCACAACTGAGTTCCTTTACATAAAATGTGGTACTCATACTTGTTTGGTGCCTGTCCAATATTCTCTGAAAAAGCAGCACAGTCTGGATAAACCACAGAACTGATAAAAAATACTTCCCCCTAAATATCGAAGACACGTTCCTATTTTCTTCCGGGATGTGGTCCGAGATATTGAAAATATAAGCTTTTGGACCCTATTGGATCCCTAGAACTTTATCTACATCTCTGCCCCTGCTCTCTCTCCCTCCCTCCAGGCTCGCATCTCCTCCTGCCTTCAGGACATCTCCATTTGGATGTCTGCCCACCACGTAAAACTCAACACGTCCAAGGCTGAACTCCTTGTATTCCCTCCCAAACCCTGCCCTCTCACTGACTTTCCCCTCACTGTTGACCGCACTACCATCTTTCCCATCTCACAAGCCCACAACCTTGGTGTCATCCTCGACTCCGCTGTCTCGTTCACCCCTCACTTCCAAGCTGTCACCAAAACCTGCCGGTCTCATCTCTGCAACATTGCCAAGATCTGCCCTTTTCTCTCCATCCAAACCGCTACCCTGCTCGTTCAAGCTCTCATCCTAGCCCGTCTGGATTACTGTATCAGCCTTCTCTGTGATCTCCTATCCTCGTGTCTCTCCCCACTTCAATCCATACTTCAGGCTGCTGCCCGGATTGCCTTTGTCCAGAAACGCTCTGGGCATGTTACTCCCCTCCTCAAAAATCTCCAGTGGCTACCAATCAACCTACGCATCAGGAAGAAACTCCTCACCCTCGGCTTCAAGGCTCTCCATAACCTCGCCCCCTCCTACCTCACCTCCCTTCTCTCCTTCTACAGCCCAGCCCGCACCCTCCGCTCCTCTGCCGCTAATCTCCTCACCGTGCCTCGTACTCGCCTGTCCCGCCATCGACCCCCGGTCCACGTGATCTCTCTGGCCTGGAATGCCCTCCCTTCCCACATCCGCCACCTCCTTCCCTTCCCCACAGCACCTGTATATATGTATATATGTTTGTACGTATTTATTACTCTACTCATTTATTTTACTTGTACATATTCTATTTTATTTTCTTAATGTGTTTTGGTTTGTTCTCTGTCTCCCCCTTCTAGACTGTGAGCCCACTGTTGGGTAGGGAACGTCTCTATATGTTGCCAACTTGTACTTCCCAAGCGCTTAGTACAGTGCTCTGCACACAGTAAGCGCTCAATAAATACGACTGAATGAATGGATGAATGAATGAATCTTGGACATCTGTCACCCATCACCCAGGGACAGGTTCGTTCGGGAATTGGCACAGAGAGACAGAGAGAGAGACCGGGGATGGACAGCCTGAGCTTTATACAACATTTATTCCGCGAGGCGAATTAAATTAATTGATTATTTTAGACGCAGCGAATTGAACTTCCCTTTCGGTAGGAATAAGGTTACTTAATTGATATAAGAGCTTTCCTATCGGGAGGAATATACTTATGTGTTACTCACGCGTGGCAAAACACCCAGATCCCACCCAGGCAGAATTCACGTATGGTTTATTCACACATGGTGAGGCGGCTAGCTCCCACCCACTTGCAATTCCCACATGGGAGGAATCCACTTAAGTGTTGTAAACCCGTGATGAAGCCCCTAGCTCCAACACATGAGTACTTTCCACCTGGGAGGAATCCACTTATGCGTTACACACCCATGGCGAAGAGCCTGGCTTCCAGCCCCACGAACGCTCAGCGGGACGGATTACTCACCCATCTCACTCACCCATCCCATAGCTCCTTACGTGGTGTAGGCAGAGTAGGTTTCTCACGCTCTGGGCAGAGGCGACCTGCAGCTGGCTGCTGTAAATCTCGATCTGCTACACAAAAGGTCAGAGAATGCAGGTATTTATCACCTGTGCTTCTAGGCCATTCCAGCTTCCAGCCTCAGTTTATCCAATCTCCGCCCTCCCCCCTCCTCCATACCTAATTTGATTGGCACGGGGGCAAGGGACACCTTCTGTATTCCTTGCTTGGGCTGTCAATGTACAAGTTTGGGTTGTGGGGGTGGTATCCTACCCGCACTTCCGAGTTCTGCCTGCTGGCTCTGGCGGTCACGAGATAGCATTTAACCTTGAGATGAAGGGCACCCCGGGGTCACCGTGGGACAGAATCTGATAACATTCATTCACTCATTCATTCATTCATTCAATCGCATTTATTGAGAGCTTACCGTGTGCAAAGCACTGTACTAAGCGCTTGGGAAGTACAAGTTGGCAACGTATAGATACGGTCCCTACCCAACAGTGGGCTAACAGTCTAGAAGGGGGAGACAGAGAACAAAACAAAACATATTAACAAAATAAAATAAATAGAATAAATATGTACAAGTAAAATTAATAGAGTAATAAATATGTACAAATATATATACATATACACAGGTGCCGTGTGGAGGGGAAGGAGGCAAGGCTAGGGGGGGAGGGGGAGAGGAAGGAGGGGGCTGAGTCTGGGAAGGCCTCCTGGAGGGGGTGAGCTCTCAGTAGGGCTTTGAAGGGAGAAAGAGAGCTAGCTTGGTGGATGTGCGGAGGGAGGGCATTCCAGGCCAGGGGGAGGACGTGGGCCGGGGGTCGACGGCGGGACAGGCGAGAACGAGGCGCAGTGAGGAGGTGAACGGCAGAGGAGCGGAGGGTGCGGGCTAGGCTGTAGAAGGAGAGAAGGGAGGTGAGGCAGGAGGGGGCGAGGTGATGGAGAGCCTTGAATCCGAGGGTGAGGAGTTTTTGCCTGATGATTGGTAGCCACTGGAGATTTTTGAGGAGGGGAGTAACATGCCCAGAGCGTTTATGCACAAAGACGATCCGGGCAGCTGCGTGAAGTATGGATTGAAGTGGGGAGAGACAGGAGGATGGGAGATCGGAGAGGAGGCTGATGCAGTAATCCAATCGGGACAGGATGAGAAATTGAACGAGCAAGGTAGAGGTTTGGATGGAGAGGAAAGGGCAGATCTTTGCAATGTTGCGGAGGTGAGACCGGCAGGTTTTGGTGACGGATTGGATGTGAGGGGTGAACGAGACAGCGGAGTCGAGGATGACACCAAGGTTGCGGTCTTGAGAGACAGGAAGGATGGTAGTGCCGTCAACAGTGATGGGAAAGTCAGGGAATCTGATCAAGTATTGGATTCTTTGAAGTGGGGTAAGACTTCCTTCCTTTAAATAAAATTAAAAAACTTTAATTTTGTGTATGATAGTTTTTAAGCACTTATGATGTGCCAGGCACAGATATTCCTTAGATTTTTAGTTCGTTGATTGGAGCTGCAGGGGACAGAGAGGCAAGCTGGATACCTGGGTGCTATCGTCAATTGTTTTATATAGTGCATAAGCTTTAACATAGTTTTTAAGATGAGAAGAGCTGCGATAATAGTAATGACAATGGTAATGATAATGGTATTTTTTAAGCACTAATTTTCGCCGGGCAGTGAACTATGTTCTGGGGTAGATTCAGAATGATTGGGTTGGACACAGTCCTTTTCCCACAGTCTTACTTCCCATTTTACAGAAAAAGTTAGAAAGGCACAGAGAAGTGAAGTGACTGGCCCACGATCACACAACAGACAAGCGGCAGAGTCGGCATTAGAACCCAGGTCCTCTGACTCCCAGGCCCGTGTACCTGCCTCTATATGGAGAATGATAATACCGATGATATTCTTCAGAGGAAGAGGGTCAGAATAATCTGATGGTGATATACAAGCCAGATTTTAGACATAAGAAATCCGGAAAATTAAAGGAGTCTTTGATAGAAAGCCAACCTGTCCTTGCTCTTTTTGCCTCCTTATTGCGCTTCTGTGTCTCGTCCGAATACCATCACATTCAAAGTCACATTGGAAGTTACATCTCCTCCCATAGTCCTTCCCCGATTAAGCCCTCTTTTCCCCTACTCCTTCTCCCTCCCGTGTCATCTAAGCATGTACATCTGGACCCTTTCAACGCTTGATATTCAACTCACCCTCTGCTCCACAACACTAATGTCCATAGTTGTAATTTATTTCATTAAATTCCTACCTCAGCTCGCTGCTTTCCTACTGCAGCTCAGCCCTCACACTTCCCTCCTCTAATGCCAGCCTACTCACTCTTCCTCTATCTTGTCTGTCTCACCGCCGACCACTCACCCACATCCAGCCTCTGGCATGGAACTCCCTCCAGCTCTACATAAGCCAGACTACCACTCTCTACACCTTCAAAGCCTTATTAAGGTCACATCTCCAGGAGACCTTCCCTGATTACTCTCTCCTTTCCCGGGTCCCTCTCCCTTCTGCAACATCTATGCACTTCGATTTGCGACCTTTGGACATTTTCTGTGCACCACACCCCCAATCCGCCCACACTTATGTGCCTATATTCAAATTATTCATTGCAAATAACTTATTCATTCATGTTAATGTCAGTCTCCCCCTCTACCCTGTAAACTCATTACAGGCTTGTCCGTTATTTTAGTTATATTGTACTCTCCCAGGTTCTTAATATAGTGCTCTACACATAGTAAGCGCTCAATAAATGCCATTGATTGCTTGATTGACTGATCGTAGAAATAGCAGCAGTAGTAGTAGTAATTACTAGTAGCAATAACCATAGGAATAGTAAAAGTGGCAGTGGCAGAAATGTAATAGATCTGTTTTCCACCTACACCCACTTCCTTGGAGAACTCATTCACTCACGTGGCTTCAACTACCATATCTATGCATTTGATTCCCAAATCGACATCGTCCTGATGTCTCTCTCTCTCTCTCTCTCTCTGAAGTGTCACATTACCTCCTGCTTTCCAAACACCTCCACCTGGATATCATCCCATCATCTCAAATTTAACATGTCTAAAGCAGAACATATCTTCCCATCCAAACCCTGTCCACTCCCTGCCTTTCCCATTACTGTAGATGGCACCACCATCTTTTCTGTCTCACAAGCTCATAACCTTGACATTATCCTTGACTCTTCTCTGTCATTCAATGCACATATTCAATCCATCACTAAATCCCTTCGGTTCGACCTTCACAACATTACTAAAATCTGCCATTTCCTCCCCATCCAAACTACCACCACGTTAATCCAAGCAGTTATCCATTTCCACCTTGATTACTGTATCAGTCTCTTTGCTGACTGCCCAGCTCCCTCTCTCTCCCCATGCCGGCCCATAATTCACTCTGTTCAATGCATCATTTTTCTACAAAAGCATTTCCCACTCCTCAAGACTCTCCAGTGGTTGCCCATCCACCTCCACATCAAACAGAAAATGCTTACTATCAGCTTCAAAGCATGCAATCACCTTAACACTTCTCGCTTCACCTCATTGCTCTCGTGCTACAACCCAGGCCAAACACTCCACTTCTCTAATGTTAACCTTCTCACTGTACCTCGATCTCGTCTATCTCACTGCCGACCTTTCGCCACTGTCATGCTTCTGTCCAGGAACGCCATCCCTCTTTATTTCTGGCAGACAATTACTCTTCCCTCCTTCAATACCTTATTGAAGGCACATCTCCTCCAAAAGGGCTTTCCTGACCAAGCCCTCCTTTCCTCTTCTCCCACTGCCTTCTGCATCATTTATTCATTCATTCATTCAATCGTATTTATTGAGAGCTTACTGTGTGCAGAGCACTGTACTAAGCGCTTGGGAAGTACAAGTTGGCAACATATAGAGACGGTCCCTACCCAACAACGGGCTCACAGTCTAGAGTCAAGGCATCACCTTAACTCCCTTCACTCATCCCCACCTCCCAGCCCCACAGCACTTATGTCCATATCTAATTTCCCAAGATGGCAAGCTCGTTGTGAGCAGGGTACGTGTCTGTTACATTGTTCTACTGTACTCTCCCAATCACTTAGTACAGTACTCTGCACACAGAAATTGCTCAGTAAATACTATTGACCGAATAGTAGTAATAAGAGTAGTAGTAAGAGTGTAACAGTAAGAGTAGCAGTGTAAATAATAATAATAGTAATAATTATGGTACTTGTTAATGGTTACCATGTGCGTAGCACTGTTCTAATTGTTAGACACTAGTAGCAGTAGCAGTAGTGATAGTAGTAGAAATAATAGCAATACTAATAATAGTAGCAGTAGTAGCCATGGTAGTAGTGGTAGTAGCAGTAGTTGCAGCAGTATTAGTAGTAGTGTAGCTTAGCCTAATGGACGTTACACAGAATGTGGATTCAAGACACCGAAGTTGTAATCCAGGCTCTGTCACTTGCCCACTCAGTAACCTTGAATATGCTCCTTAATTCCTCTGTACCCTAGTTTCTCCATCTGCCAAGAGAGATTTCAAATCCTGTCCTGCCTCCTCCTTACCTGTGAGCTCATTAGTAATTACACCAATGCTTAGGGCATGGCTTGGCACACACCCACCACTTACCAAATCCCAAAGTTAATATTACAAAATACCGTGTTACTGGTGGCTCGGTGTTCTCGTCCGGTCTGGTTCCAGGGCAAATGGGGCAGACGAGATGTGGGGAGGGGAAGAAGGGTTCAGGTGGGAAAAGGAAAATTCCCCAAGTGGACTCTGGTCAGGAGACGCCCGTTGCCCCTCCCCAGTCAGTCGGCCGTTGGGGCCGACCCACCTTATTATTAATATGATCAATTATAACAATGATAATAACAATAACAACAATGATTATGGTGCTTATTAAGCATTTTCAAAGCATCAAATACTTTACCAAGTGCTGGGCTAGAAGCAAAATCATCAGGTCAGGCACAGTCACTGACCTACTTGGGGGGTCACAGTCTTAATCCCCATTGTACAGATGAGGGAACTGAGGCTTAGATAAGTTAGGTCACTTGCGCAAGGTCAGGCAGCACACTAGTAGTGGAGCCAGGTATAGGGTCCAGGTCCTCCAACTCCCAGACCTGGGTTATTTGGACACAGTCCAGGGCCCAGGGTCAGGTGATGCCCCGCCTACTTCAGAAATTCTTCCCCATGCCCCGCCCACATGTGACCAAGCCCCTCCTTCAACAATGGTGCCCGTGGCAACGGAACCCCCTCCCTCCGCCCCCGCCCCGCTGGGCTCTGTCCCTGGGAGAGAGCCGAGCGAGCAGCTATGCAGCCACTAGGCTCAAGTCGGGACCCATTTTTGGGTAGTGAAGGCGGCTGCGTGTACTGATTTTCTCCAGTGTAGCGCAGAGTACAGAACCGGCCCGGGCCCCGTTGAGGAGTGTCTGTGTGTTTGGGAGTGGGGAGAGGGTCTGCATGGTTGGGGATCGAAGGCAGAAGGCCGGGGCGGAGCCGCTGGTCTGGCGCGGCGGGATGGGGAGGGTCTCGCCACAGGCCTCCCTGGGGCCAGTTTTCCAAAGGCCAGTGCTTCCTGGGCACGAGCGGCAGGGAGGGGAGCGCATCGATGGAAGCGCTTGCCGTGGGCAGAGCACTGTACTGAGCGCTGGGAGAGCACCACTGGCTAAGAATCAGGCCCGGACCCTGCCCCTCGGGGTCTCCCGGATAAAGGGAGTCGGCAGGAGGGGGGGGACCTGGGGTCGACCCATTGGGAGGGACCAAACGATCTGGTATGACACAGTGTCAGACTACCGTGGGGGCTGATGCGGTGGTGGGGTAGGCGGGAGAGGAGAGAGAAAACTGGAGGACGGTGAGGGGCCGCCGCCCATCCCCACTGACGGCAGGTTTTCCCACGGGTCTCTTCTTTTCCAGAGCCGCAATGGCGGATCAGGACTGGGACGCTCGCAGTCATGAGAGATTCTACATGTGCCGGCGGGGAAGGTGGTGAGTCTGAGGGGCAGACAAGGCCTGGAGCCGCCCTGGGACTGGAACCAGGAGCGAGGAAGGGAGGAAGGGAAGGAGAAAGCAAGGGAGGGACAGGGCCCAGCTCCCCGATCCTCCCCTTCAACTAATCCAGCGAGGTATTCACCGAGTGCTTGCTGCGTGCTGAGCTCTGTACCAAGCGCTTCCCGGGGCCCCTGGGCCCGCTCAGCTGACAGGGATCCTGGAGAGTGTCAGCCTGCGGGGAGGGTTAAGCCCAGGGGAGAGGATGACGAGGGGAGAGTAAGATAGGGGGAGAGTGACAGATGCGGGAGGGTCAGACGAGTGGAGAGTGAGATGGGGGAGAGTTCCAGGGGGAGAGTCACGCTGAGGAGAGTGAGATGGGGACGGCCATACAAGGGAGAGTCAGATGGGGGAGATTCAGGCATAAGAGAGAGTCAGACGAGGGGAGGGTCAGATGAGGGGTGAGTCATATGGGGGAGAGTGAAAGGAGGGGAATCAGACAGGGTGAGAGAGTGAGGGGGGTCAGCCAGAGGGGAGAGAAAACAAGGAGAGTATCAGCGGGGGGACAGAGTCAGGCAGGGGGAGAGACAGACATGGTGAGAGCTTGGAGGGGCCAGCCATAGGGGAGGGAGCTAAGACAAGGGGGAGAGTCCAGAAAGGGAGAGTCAGACAAGAGAAAGAGAGTCAGACGGGGACAGCGTGAGACAGGAAGAATCAAAGGGGAGAGCGGAGTTAGCCCACCGATCCCGTGCCCCCTTCCCCTTCCTGTGCCTTTTTTGTCCCCTTTGTGCCCCGCCATCTCCGGGCCCCCTCCGCCCCCTCTAGGCCCCCTGAAACCGTCGTCTTTGGGCCCCTCCCCCTTTCCTCCTGACTGAAGTCACAGGGCAGGGCAGGGCAGGGGAAGGAGGCCTCAGTTTGACAGTTAAAGATGGCGTCAGAGGGAGCGGCGGCGCCTTTAAAGGGGTCGCGGCCCTTACCCCGGCAGTTTGATGGGGTGGAGCAAGCCCAGAGCGGCCTGGGCCAGGAGCTCCGGTAGAACTTCCCGGCTCAGCTTCAGTCAGGCCGCGGAAGAGGAGAGGGCGGGGCCAACACCACGCGCGCTCGCTCGCACACACGCACACACGTGCACACACGCGCGCACACTCATCCGCGAGCAAGAGAGGAGCTACCGGGTTCAGGAGGGAAGGGGCGGAGTGAGCCCAAAACGAGTAGCCAATCAGCGAGGGAGAGGGAAGGGGGTTGGCCGGCATGCCAAGAGCAGCTAATCCTGGCGGCTCCTAGGAGCCCCTCCCTCCCTGCCCCGAGGAGGATTCGAGCTGGTCCTGGGCGGGACAGGCCGGGGCTGAGGGGAGGAGGGCAGAAGCGCGCCATGTTTGAGGGCGCGGCCTGACACGCCTCCCTGCCCCATGGCAGAGGTCTCTGTGACTGGAAGAAGACGGGAGGTAGAGCAGGGACCCGCCCCCGCAACTCCCGTCCCCTTATGGCCGACCCGCTAAGTCGTCCATATCCCTCCCCCCGCCCGGCGGTGACGTTACCGAGGGTCACGTGACGGGTCGGGCTTCCCCCCCTCCTCCCTACGGCGCAGTCCGCCCGGGACCCCCGGGGTCTCCTCAGGCGCTGCCTGTGGGACGTGGGCCGGGGACCCCGCGGGCAGCAGTACACAAGGTCCCCGCCTCCCCTTCCCCGCCGACCGAGAGCGACGACCGAGAGGCGGGGGACCGGCCCTCCGGGAAGGGGAGCTGGGAACGCGGAGAGTGGGGAGGGGAGGCAGTGGCAGGCCTGGGCACGGCGAAGGAGGAAGGGCAGGACCTGATGGCTGCTGGGGGCGGTGGGGCAGAGGGGCGGGGCAGGGGGGAAAGCAGAGACCCCGCTCGGGTCAGGCTGGAGACGGGGGCGGGCGGTCGGCGGGAGGAGGGGACCCGGTAGCCCCCGACCCTACTTCTCTGGCCTCCTGGCTGCCACAGGTTTGAATACCTCGCCTACAGCACTACGGCCCGGGAATACCAGCAAATTCTCCGCATCGAGGAGAGGGAGGAGGACCTCGAGAAGGAGGAGGAGGAGAAGGTGGAAGAGGAGGAGAAGAAGACAATGTTGGAGGAAAAAATGGGGCAGGAAAAGAAGAGGAAATGGAAAAAGAAGATGAAGGAAGAGGTGGAGGAGAACGAGAAGGAAAATAATACGAAATTGGGAAAGAATATGGAGGTGGCGGAGGACCAGAAGGAGTGGAAAAAGAAGATGCGCATGGAAAAAGAGAAGATGGAATGAGAAGAGGTTTTGGAGGAGTGGAAGGTGGAGGAGGAGGAAGTTGGGGAGGATGAGAAAGGGGAGAAAGAGGAAACTTGAGGGTCCAAGCACATTCTTTCCCCAGAGCCCACCACAGGTGGCAATATTCTGCGGGCTGGGGATCCTGTTCCCGCGGCCTCGAAGAATTTGCCCCGAGGCGGGAGATGGGACCAAAGAGAAAGGGAAGAGAGAGGTGTTGGGCTGGTTGGGCCGTGCCCGCAGGTGGGTCCTGAATTCACTGCGGGGGAAGACCAGGGTGCAACACCAGGAAAGGGAGTGAGCACAACATCGGCCTCTCCTGGGGCCCTGGCGATGCCCAGCTGGAATCCCATGCCAGTTGCTGCTCAACTCTCCGTCTGTTGTTCCAGTGGAGGGGCAGCTTGAGCGTCTCAGAACTCCTCACTCATCTGCCACTTGCACCCTGTGGCAATTTTGAAGCCATTCTTTCCCATTTAGGACAGAGGGTGCATCAGAAGAAGATGGCAAAAATACAGAAAACACCATAGTTTGTTACTATACTTGTTACCAGGTTCGGGGAAATAGAAATCACGGCTAGGCCTCAGTTATCCTAAACCTATCCACCCCAAACCCCATAACTGTTTTTGTTCTCATAATCTAGATAGAGTGAACCAAGAAGTTACAAATAAATGGAACTTCCAGTATTAAGTTCTATCGAATACATATTTCAGTTCAAAGGAAATTTGTTTCCATGAAATAATATTTCAAGCATTAGATTGGAAAGGCTTAGAGTAAATTACCGTCATGATTCCTAAGAGAATAAGGAAGTGTTTACTCCTAATGAATGTGTGTGTCTTTCTGGGATTTTCTCACTTGTATGAGGGTGAACTTGGATCATTTTAACCTACAGAGGAGATTGGATCCTCCAGGTGCCCCAGCTCCAAGGGATATAACCCAACAGAAATACGTTCCCTGCAAAGTCAACATCGATGTGTATGAAAGTAACTGAATACCCTGTCTCCCCAAGCAGTGTACATTAGAGACGCCTGATATTACTACCAATAGCAAGGGATAGCTCACCATTTGACAATTCTAGAATTACCCAGAGTTCCAGTGTCAAAATAAGAAAAAAGTGGCTTTTTTGAGAGATGGCTGGGGAGGATTAGAGAGTGAATGTTAGCGTAAGAGAGCATTGGAGGGTTGAGTGGCATTGTATGAACCACTCACATTAATAATAATGATAGTAAATTGTTAAGCACTTACTAGGTGCAAAGCACTGTACTTATGCACCAGGATAGATAGAAATATTCAGTCTGACAGTCTCAGTTCCAAGGGTCTCCAAGTGTAAGTATAAAGGAATAGGGTTTTATCCCTCTTTTACTGATGAGAAAACTAAGGCACAGTTTAAGTGACACTTCAGTGACTTGTTCATGTTCTATCATTCATTTATGTATTCACTTTTTTATTATTATGTTATTTGTTAAGTACTTACTATGTGCTACACACTGTTCTGAGTATTGAGATAGATGCAGTTGATCAGTTAGAACAGAGTCCTAGTCCCTCATGGGGCTCACAGTCCAAGTAGAAGGGAGAACAGCAAGTGACTCCTTGAGGAGACTGAGACCCAGAGAAGTTGTCATTGCCCAAGATGACACCTCAGACAACTGGCAGGGCCAGGATTAAAACCCAGGACCTCTAATATTCAGACCCGTACTCTTTCTAGTAGGCCATGCTCTTTCTTCTATAATTCCTTTGCACAGTTCTTTGTCCTGAGATCTCAAAACTGAGACACGTCTGTCATTCTCAACAGGAGACTCCATCACCATTCTTCAGCAAGAAATGGCGCTAGCCTGCTAATTAAATTATTCTTCTAGCCTTCTGGATGAAAATCATCCATTTCCCTTCATGTATTAGCAAAAACCTTCCACAGTATCCTTTTCCATTCCTCAAAATAAGAGACTTTATTTCAAACCCATTGACCCTTCAGCAAAAACCATTGTTCTTCTCCACAACTTCCTGATGGCATCTCTGACCTCCACATTACTAAAAATGTAGAGTAAGAGGTTTAACCGGGTTGTTAAAATGGTGTAAAGTACCACCACCATTTTATCGGAGAAGGTGGCTGGTGGACGTGTTTATATGAAAATCCTTGGGACGAAGAAGAAGAAGAAAAGAGTGATATGGGCCCCACAGGTGGAGAGAGCTTTGCGCCTCCCTTCAGAGCTGTGAGGCTTCAGGGAGCATAAGATGACAACATAGGAGATGATCAGCAGCGAAAGGTTCACAACAAATCATCCCGCTGTTGGCAATGACCAAAAGCCGTGGGATGCGTGCCTCGGTGCAGGCGAGCTTCACACGGGATCCAAGTCACACATGAAATGGTCGATCACGTTGGGGCTGCAGAAATGTTACCGGAACATGAAGAGGAACTGAATCATCGAATGCAGGAAACCCCCGGCCCAGGCCAGCCCCATCAACTGGCCACAGGTCTGCTGGCTTATGATGGTCACATAGTGCGGGGGCTTACAGATGGCCACGTTGCGGTTGTAAGCCATCACAGTGAGCACAAACACCTCCACCCCGGCAAAGAAATGCTCAGCAAAGAGCTGGGCCATACAGCCTTCATAGGAGATGGTTTTCCTCTCCTAGAGGGAGTCTACGATCATTTTGGGAGCGATGACCGAGGAGAAGCAGGAGTCTAAAAAGGATAGAAGGGCCAGGAGGCTGTGGCCGGTGGTGATGGTGGTCACGATGAGCATATTCCCTCCCAAAGTCACGAGGTACACATACAGAAACACCACAAATAGGGTTTTCTGCATCTCTGGCTTCTGAGACAGTCCCAGGAGGATGAATTCAGTCATGTTGTATTTACTGCCCATGATTTCTGTCTAGGATGCTTAAATCACAAAGGAGAACCAGAGCTCTGCAAGCAGCAAAGAGAACGAACATCAGCCCAAGTGGTGGTGCAGCTCAAACCCCAAGGTTATGGACCTACTCGCAGTCCCAGAGGTTTTTTTTATAAGAACGATTATTCCTCCATTCTTTCGGAGCAACAGGCAGCAATTTCCTAGAACAGGCATTATTCCCGAAAGGAAAGTTTCTGTAGAAAATACACTTTTTGGCCAGAATTCTTCATGAGCGAACCTAAAATTAGATGCTAAATTAGCATCAGCAGGCAAGCAAAGCACCACTCACCTCACCAAACCCAACCGCACCTCCAGGCTCCTGGTAGCTTGCCTGCCCTGTTCCTCCACCTGCTGCCTGGTTGATATGAGGCAGCACTCCCAACCCCCGACAGGCTGGGGCCAAAGTAAAGTGGGTAATGTCCAGGATCCAGCCTGTTCTCAATGAGGAGCCATGTTTCAGTGCCAATCCCCTTGCAAAATGATCTGGATTCTCCAGCTTCGGGGCCGCTTAACTTTCTACAGGATAGCTGCAACAAAGGCTAACAAACACCAATAACAAAAAAGGGTACTTGCTAGCTGCCCTGAATATTAGCGGATGGAATGGTAGCTGCCCCTTGAATGGAATAGGCACAGATGGATTAATTTGAATAATTTCAACCTGATATTTGATTTACCCCTTGAGCTCTCAGGTCCAGTTTTGATTGCAGGTTATTCTATACACCTACATACACGCACTAGTACACAGACACACGGACACACAAACACACACACAGACACACATTCCTCCCTCGCACACTGCCCATCTCCCTCCCTCCCTCCCTCCTTTCTCTATATCTATATTGATTTATGTCTCTCTTTTCCCTCTTCCTTGACTAGTGATGGAGACACGCTGAGAGAAGGAAGTACTTTAACAGACACACTGGGATGAGGGAGAGCTTGCTCTTTACTCCCCTCATTTCAAGTCACCAACATCAAGTTACCCCTTTTAGAATGTAAGCTCATTGTGGGCAGGGAATGTGTCCCTGTGACTTGTCACGATGCCTCCCCTGCCCGGAAAAACATCTATTAATTGTGGCATTTGTTCAGTGCTCGTTACATAGTAAGAGCTTAAACAAATACTACTCATTGGCATTTTCAACAGATGCCATATGGGCAGTTGCATGCAAGCTGGATGGAAGCAGGGAGAAGCTATACTTTAGCTTTGCCAAAATTCCCCGCAACTTTCAAATCTCCCTATAGAGAAAACGAACAACTCCATGAGGCATCTTCTGATTATGGTCCCTACGGTGCCATTCTACCTTTCACGCTGTCACTTCAAAATTGCCTGTGTATTCAATTGTATTTTCACGTTTTTTACATCATCCCCAGAGTTAATACTACCACCTGTTTTAGGCATGTCCTTCTTCCTGCTTGCTCCCACTATTCATCAGTACTTTTAGTTCATCTCCCCCATGCGATTTTTAAGTTCCTTGAGGGGAGGATATATGTGTTTTACTTCTACTTAACTCTCCCAAGTATAATGCTCTGTGATGAGGGTAATTCCATCTGCACTCCTCACTGGTGTAGCGGTACTGTAAGGGGGACACAGAAATGCTTTTAGTGAAAAATAAAAGTACGTAGCCTAGTGACACATAGACATCTTCTGGACCTCTTTAGCTTTGGCTGCTAGGCCATATAACTTAGCTTGAGCTGTGAGTTTCTTAGCAGGATTTTGCAAGCCTCTGTTTAGCTGAGTTCATTAGAACTCTCAGAGGCTGTGGATGCACTATTACCTGTTTTATTGAAAGTAGCTTTTCAATAGCCGAATTCTATTCTTCAACTCAGTCTTGATGTTTTCTCTTTGCCAGATCTGCTGTTTTGATGGCTGCCCATTGAATGAATCTCTGTGAAGTGTCTATTCATGGGCAACATTATCTCTCGTTTTCTTTTGTTTTCTAATAGTTTTTACTGAGCATTTACTGTGTGCAGAGCACTGCACTAAACACTTGGGAGAGTACAAAATAACAGATACAATCTCTGCCCACAGTTTCTTGAGCACTTACTGGCTGCAGAGCACTGTACCTAGCACTTCGAGGAACATGATACAATAGAGTTGTTATACAATAGAGTTGGGGGAGGATTGTGTTGAAAATGTAGGTAGGGTCCCAAAGAGCACACCTTGGTACACATTTCCATCAATTTGGTCTCCAGGGCTGCCATTGATTGTTCTGAGCTCCAAATCCCTCAATCATAATAATGATGGTGTTTGTTAAGTGTGTACAATGTACCAGGCACTGTATTAAGCCCTGGGGTAGATGCAAGCAAATTGAGTTGGTTACATTCCCTGTCCCATGTTGGGTTCATAGTCTTAATCCCCATTTTAGATGAGGTTATTATAGTAAAGGGATGTGAAGTTATTTGCCAAAGGTCACGCAGCAGACAAGTGGCAGATCTGAGATTAGACCCCATGACCTCCTCACTCACAGGCCTGTGCTCTATCCATTATGCCATGCTGCTTCCCTTGGCTCCACCAGCTTGCTGTTGCCCTCTCTCTGAATCCCAACTTAACTCCATGGCTAGGGCTGTGACGCCCAGGTTTTAGACCCGCTTGCAAACGTGTCTTGCCCCGAGGTACTGGAGACCTCTACTATTTTGTCAGAGAGCAGACCCCTTCTCTGTTCATCCAAAACCGGAATTTGGGTGGATTGAGAATAATCAGAAACCAACCCATCGGGTAGGGTGTGTAAAGCCCAGCCTAATGGTTTGGGAGGGACAAAAGGAGTTGGTCGACTCAATACCTGTGCTCAAGGAGCTTACAACCTAGCTAAACGGGGGTCTTGTGTCATGATCTGTTGCTCTGTTTCCTATTTGTTGATCAACATCTCAGGGCATGAGTGCTGAAGGGGTGTACAGTCAGATGCACTGCCCATCTTCTAGACTTTGGGCTCATTGTGGGCAGGGAATGTATCTATTTGCTGTCGTATTGTGCTCTCCCAAGCGCTTAGTAGAGTGCCTTTCACACAGTAAGCGCTCAGTAAATGATTACATAGAATAGAATAGTACAGTCCCTTACAAACACAGCTCCTCCAAGAATCCTTTCCCAACTAAACCTTCATCTCCCCTACTCCATCTCCCTTTTGTGTCGCCTACACACTTGGATCTATATCCTTTAAGCATTTGATATTTAGCCCTTCCTCGGCCCCACCAGCACTTATATACGCATCGGTATTGTATATATTCATATTAATGTCTGTCTGCGTCTCTGTACTGCAAGCGCATTGTGGGCAGGGATTGTGTCTACCAACTCTGTTGCATTGTACTCTCCAAAGTACCTAGTACAGTGTTCTGCAAACAGTAAGTGCTCAACAAATACCATTGATAGATATTGAGAGCCGAATTTAAATATTTCTCTCTGTGCACTCTATAGCTACAGACACCCAGTGATGAGCCAAAGGAGCTACAGTGTAAATCAGTCTGCCATAGTCATTAGGAAAGGACAAGAAAAATCCGTAGTCCCACTATACAGTCACAAATACTAAGACCTGAAACGCCAAAAGGGACTTGATTCTAAGGGCCAGGGAGGAAAGGATACATCAAAATATGGCCTAATGGAAAGAGCATGGGCCTGGAAGCCAGGTGACTTGGGTTCTAATCCCAGTTCTGTATCTTGTCTGCTGTGTGACATTGGGTAGGTCACTTAACCTCTCTGTGTCATCAGAAAAATTGGGATTTTAGATTGATTTTCCTTCCCACAGACTGTGAGCCCCATGTGGGACAGGGACTGTGTCCAATCTCATTATTTTGTATCTACCCTAGTGTGTAGAACAGTGCTTGACACGTAATAAGTGCTTAACAAGCATGATAATAATAATAATGATAACAGTAATAGTTGTTTTTGTTATCTGACCAAGGGAAGCTTGGGTGTCTCCTTCGGCTTGGGTGTCTCCTTCTCTGTCAAAACATTGTCTCAGGAATAGTAAAATAATAGTGTTATTTCCTGAGCTTCATTTTTCTCTATTTCCTCTCATCACCCTCTCTCCTTCATCTTACCCACCATTCACACTCTCAATCAATCAATTAATCAATGATATTTATTGAGTGCTTACTGTATGCAGAGCGCTGTACTAAGTGTTGCCTCTGTACTATATGTTATGTTGCCAACTTGTACTTCCCAAACGCTTAGTATAGTGCTCTGCACACAGTAAGCGCTCAATAAATATGATTGAATGAATGAATGAATGAAAAGTGCCTGGAAGAGAACACTCCAACAGAACTAAGCATGTTATCTGTGCCAATGGAGTTTACAGTCTAGACAGATGTTAAAATGAATAAATAAATTACTGATGCATCCATACGTTGAAAGCAGCAAGACCTGATGGAAATAGAATGGGCCTGGGAGTGAGAAGACCTGAATTCTAATCCTGGCTCCACCACTTGTCTGCTATGATTACTTGGTAAGTCGCTTAACTACTCTGGCCTTCAGCTTCCTCATCTGGCAAATGGGGATTAAAATCCTACTCTCTCCTACCTCGACTGAGAGCCCCAGAAGTGACAGGGATTATGTCCAACTTGATTATCTTGTATCTGCCCCAGTGCTCCACTGTTTACAAATTCACATGTATGAAAAATGTGAGGAAAAGACACTCAGAGAGTTGAGAATGTGGAGATGAACAGAGAGAGAGAGGCAGAGAAGGGGAGGGGCACTTGTTTTAGGAGACAGCCATTATGGTAATAGTTCTCAACTAAAGAAGCTGGACTAAAATGCTGTGTTTGTGTAATTTCTCCCTCTCTTATGAGGGAATCTATAATAGACATCTAGAAAAAGGTGAAGTTACAGACAGTGACTCTCAATTCCGTGGCCTCGAAAGAGACATGATCCAGGGACTTTTAAAGTGATATCAGTGCATCCCAGTCTCCTGTATCCCAGGGACCCTCATCTCTTCTGCTTTTATTGCTCACACCACATATCTGAGTCTGATACCCAGGACTCACTCACCTGAAGAGGTCTTTGTGCTCATCACACTGGTCTTGTCTATGCTTGACAGGGGCTAGTTGAGGCAGCAGTTATACGGAAAAGGTGGTGCGAGCTCATCTCCCCTCAGGGCTGTGATTAAATTGTCACTTGCTGTTGTTGTGGCATGTTCTTGGAATGGGAGTCTGCGATGTCTCCATAGAAGGGACAACCTTATTTCCCTGTTGGAAACCCTCGTCCAAAACACACTGATGGTGGAATTAAATAAATCATCATCATCAATCGTATTTATTAAGCGCTTACTGTGTGCAGAGCACTGTACTAAGCGCTTGGGAAGTACAAATTGGCAACATATAGAGACAGTCCCTACCCAACAGTGGGCTCACAGTCTAAAAGGGGGAGACAGAGAACAATACCAAACATACTAACAAAATAAAATAAATAGAATAGATATGTACAAGTAAAATAAATAAACAAATAGAGTAATAAATATGTACAAACATATATACATATATACAGGTGCTGTGGGGAAGGGAAGGAGGTAAGATGGGGGGATGGAGAGGGGGACGAGGGGGAGAGGAAGGAAGAGGCTCAGTCTGGGAAGGCCTCCTGGAGGAGGTGAGCTCTCAGTAGGGCCTTGAAGGGAGGAAGAGAGCGAGCTTTGGCGGATGGGCAGAAGAGGGCATTCCAAACCCGGTGGATGACGTGGGCCGGGGGTCGATGGCGGGACAGGCGAGAACGAGGTACGGTGAGGAGATTTGCGGCATAGGATCGGAGGGTGTGGGGTGGGCTGTAGAAGTAGAGAAGGGAGGTGAGGTAGGAGGGGGCGAGGTGATGGACAGCCTTGAAGCCCAGGGTGAGGAGTTTCTGCCTGATGCGCAGATTGATTGGTAGCCACTGGAGATATTTGAGGAGGGGAGTAATATGCCCAGAGCGTTTCTGGACAAAGATATTCCGGGCAGCAGCATGAAGTATGGATTGAAGTGGGGAGAGACATGAGGATGGGAGATCAGAGAGAAGGCTGATGCAGTAGTCCAGATGGGATAGGATGAGCCATTAATCAAATAAATCATTGAATGGGTGGGGTCAGCTTGGAAGTAAAACTTTCTGAGGCTTACTCAGAGATACCTACTGGAGTTGTGATTGTCACGGAATCCTGGAGCCATAAATTCTATCATTGATTGAGTGATGCCTTCACTATCGTTTAGGGAATAAGATTCGACACAGCTCCAAAAGTGGAAAGAGTGAAATCCCAGCTTTTTCACTTATATGCTTGGTGACTTTGAGCCACAATTTCCTTTATGCCACAGAGTCCTCTGGGTGACTTTCTGCTTCTGTTCCACTGTTTCCTCATCTGTACAATGGACATTCAATCCCTTCTACTTATACTGTCAGCCCCATGTGAGAAAAGGACTGTACTTAACCAAGCACTTAGAAAGGTGTTTGACACATAGTAACCACTTAATTTATAATAGAGTCATCCTTTCACTTTACGCCCTTGACTTTCTCTTGGTGGTCCTTTTGTCCCTTCTGAAACCAAGTGGCCTCGGGGCTCAAAGTCCAGGGCTGGTACCACTGCCACTTCCGATCGACTAGCCAGGGCAGACTGGACATCACTCAAACTCACTTCTTTCCCATACCTGGATTTTTGTTTCATGCCATTGTCCCAGTAACAATGCATTGCCAGGTACCTCACCTAATGGAGAAAACAGAGGTCTTCTCACTTCTCTGCAGCAGCCTGAATTTATAGACAGGGAAGTCATTTTCTAGGCTTTGTGCATATGGGCTATAATAGGCTGTTTTTTAGACTCTCTGTGAATTTACAGACGGTTAGCAACCCATTCAACACCAGTGCATAGGTGACGTAATAGGTGGGGAAAATAGCATGGGGATATGGGAGATTAGGTAGGGAAGGTTTCCTGAAGCCCCTTGAGGACCAGAAATGAACTCGCAGCATCTTCATTGTCTTTCTCTACCCACTGGCAGGGGCAAGAGGTGGAGTCATTACATTGGCTCCACCTGTGTTCCCTTTCTGGTTCTAAAGAGTGGAATGGATTGCCAGAGATTGCCCATTCACAGGGTTGTCATATGGGCACAGCAGGAAACCTGACTCTTCAGGGCCCTCCCCAGGACCCCAAGAGGGTCTCCATCCCCATCCCTCAGTCTAGTTCACCCAGACTTCCTTAAGCAATGCTTCTTCCTAGTGGATTTCTCTGACTGTTGGACAGAATGGCACAATGAATGTTGATTGTCCACAAACACCAGCTAGTCACATGGCTGGTCAACTGGATTCACAATGGGCAATTTGATTTTCCCTTGGTGTTCCTATGGCACTGGATGTTTTTGTAAATTTCTAAAAGTCCATGGCAGTTTCTGCCACTGGTTCTCATGGCTCAGACAAGATCCTACAGGCTTTGGAGCCAGTGAGGAGATCAAAGTTGCTGCTGAAGAAATGCTCTATGTTCATGTTCACATCGCGTAGCCCCTGCTGATCCCGGTAGAATCCTCTCCTCAGAACGCCACCATAGGTGCTCGGGATCCCGATCCTGAGAGGCCGGCCCGACATCACACCGCGTGGCCCTGCTGTTCCCGGTAGGATCCTCTCTTCAGAGCGTCCCCATAGGAGCTCAGGATTCCGATCCTGAGAGGCCGGTCCGCCATAATACCATGCGGCCCTGTTGCTCTTGGAAGGATCCTTTCCTCCGGACGCCGCCGCGAGGGCCTTCCCCATGCTCCCTCCATTCGTCAGTCCGTCTATCCCCGAGCGGCCTGCTATCGGGCGCCTATGCCCAGCGGCCGGGCTCCTGGACGTCCCCCGCCCGGACATCTGCATCCCCTCCCGAGATCACCGAGGTACTTGGGCTGGGCCCCCCCCCCCATCCCCTGCATCATCACTTCATTCACCCCTAGAAGCCACGTCCACTCTGTCCAGGTAGCCAACTGGGATCTTGGGACATTGTATCCCCTTGCTTGATCCTGAAACATTGTGTCCCCCTGCTTCCATCCCTCCCACCCCATAAACGACCTTCTTTGAAGAGCCCCCCTATCCCCCCTTCCCAGTCCGGACCTCACGGATTTCCCGCCCACCCCCTCGCTCCCCTCCCCCGGGAAAAAGGCTCTTGTCACCGAGTTAACAACAACCTCATTCGCACCTAGTCAGGCACACACAGGCTGTTTTGTTCATGATGAGCTCATAGCACAGCGGGGAGCAGATGGTGGCATAGCGGTCATAAGACATTGCAGTGAGGAAAAAACACTCTGAAGCGGCAAACAAGACCAGTAGGAAGAGCTGTGAGACACAACCCAGAAAGGAGATGGAGCTGTCACTGGTCAAGGAGTTGACGATGGATTTGGGGACCGTTGTAGAAATGTAGCAGAGGTCTATGAAGGACAAGTTCCTGAGAAAGAAGTACATAGGGGTGTGGAGATGCTGGTCGAGAGTGGTGACAGCAACAATGAGGAGATTCCCCAGAAGGGCCACTAGGTAGACAGGGAGGAACAGCGTGGCATGGAGCAGCTGCAGCTCCCGAATGTCAGAGAACCCCTGGAGGAGGAACTCAGTCACAGTGGAGATGTTGGTCATTTCTGGGAGATGATGCCGACTCCCTGGAAAGGAAGAGGGGAACTTCAATTTAGAATCACTGGCATTCCCTTCAGACTGTAAGTTCCTTTTGTGCAGGTAACACTTCTACAAATTATGTCATATTGTACTCTCTCAAGCACTTAGTACAGTGCTCTACACACTGTAAGTGATCAATAAATATGATTGATTCCCATTTTATTAAATAAAGCAGTTGTATTCATTGATCAGCTATAGAGTTCAATAGTTTACTGTGCGGTAGGTGTGATAACCAGAAATGGGCATCCTCACAGTAAGCGTTTGGGGGTCCTTCTTAAGCACTTTTTGTGCTGGAGGGGGCTCACCAGAAATGGGTGTTCTCACAATAACCGCTGTGGGGGGGGAGTCCTTCTTAAGTGCATACTCTGCAGGAGGTGTGATAACCAGAAATGGGCATCCACACAGTAACCGTTGGGGGGTCCCTAAGCGCTTACTGTGCAGGAGGTGTGATAACCAGAATTAGAGAAGCAGTGTGGTTCAGTGGAAAGAGCACGGGCTTTGGAGTCAGAGGTCATGGGTTCAAATCCCGGCTCCGCCGGTTGTCAGCTGTGGAACTTTGGTCAAGTCACTTCTCTGGGCCTCAGTTACCTCATCTGGAAAATGGGGATTAAAAACTGTGAGCCCCCCGTGGGACAACCTGATCACCTTGTAACCTCCCAGTGCTTAGAACAGTGCTTTGCACACAGTAAGCGCTTAACAAATGCAATCATTATTATTATGTAGGGGTATGAACACATCAATCAATAGCTCAATGGTATTTACTGAATACTCACTGTGTGCAGAGCACTGTACTAAGTGCTTGGGATAGTTCAATCCAACGGAGTTGGCGGACATGTTCCTGCCCACCAGGAGGTAACAGTCTGGTGGGTAGACTCTGCATACCATAAATGCTTAATAGATACAATGGAATGATAGCATCGATGAAGTAATCAACACTAATTCCTTTTGGAGTTTGCCAGCACTTAGAACAGTGCTTCACACATAGTGAGCGCTTAACAAATACCATCATCATTATTATTAAATCAATCTGTTGTATTTGTTTTTCACCTGTAGTGTTCAATAGTATTGATATGTGCAGTGGTCTGGCACTTCTTGACTTATGCTGTCGATTCGCCTATGACCCATAGCGACTCCATGGACGCATCTCTCCCAGAATGCCCCACCTCCATTTGCAAGCATTCTGGTAGTGGATCCATAGATTTTTCTTGGTAAAAATGGAGAAATGGTTTACCATTGCCTTCTTCCACCCAGTAAACCTGATTCTCCACCCTCGACTTTCTCCGCTGCCACTGCTGCCCAGAACAGGTGCATTCTGACATGCAACAGATTGTCTTCCACTCGCTAGCCACTGCCTAAGCTAGGAATGGAATGGGTATCCCTCTGTTTGACTCTCCCTCCCTTGGCTGAGACTGGTAGAGTACTGGAAACTCTCCAGGTGTGATCCTGAGTGGGGGCAGGGGTATGTACCCATCAATTAATCAAACAATGGTATTTACTGAGCACCTAGGGCTCCGTCAATTCCCATTTTACAGATGCGATATTTGAGGCACAGAGAAGCAAAGTGCCTTGCCCGATGTCACCCAGCAGTCAAGGGGCAGAGCTAGGATTAGAACCCAGGTCCCCGAGCTAATGGTTGGGTAGGGATTGTCTCTGTCTGTTGCCGAATTGTACTTACCAAGTATTCAGTGCAGTTCTCGGCACATGGTAAGTGCTCAATAAATACTATTGAATGAATGAATTAATTAATAGCAGAGTCAGGATTTGAACCCAGGTCCTCTTACTACTACCACTACTCTTTGCCTCTCCCTAGGCCCAGACTCCCTTTTTCCCTGGGAGGTGATGGGAGAAGATTCCCTTCTGCTCCTCCCCTCCACATGTCTGCCAGCCAAGGTTTGTTCACTGTCTCCCCTGCCCCATTTTGGATACACACACAACTGCCGACACAACATATCAGATTGTGGTTCTCAGAGGAAAATGAATCCGATTGAGGTTTGGTGGACTCCAATCAACTCCTTGCCATTCGCTTCAAGGCTTTTGACTCATGTTCTTCTCCGTGTTTGCCTTCCCTCTTCACCAACTCCCCTCCAGCCTTTGGAAACAGATCTGCTCCCTGTGCCTCTCCAAGAACATTCCCTTCTCCAACAAATGGCTCAGGTCCTTCCTTCTGCCCGAATCTCCCTCTCCCCCCAAACTTGCCCAGATTAATGTTTCTTCTCTCCATGCTGAATCAGCCCAGATGCCACCTCTGCATTTACACTTTAACAACTGCTCATACCTCTTCCCTACGGATAGATTCACATTACTATGGAAGAGGTAATTAAGCTGTGCATTCACATTTTCATGCGTATTTCCCCCAGCTGTAAATTAGTTTGCCTCAGTCTAGCCCAGCAGACTGGTAAGTCAAAGGTGCGGAAGGGAATGAATCTCTTACCTCCACTGTGTTCACCTGACATTTCTGTATGGAGGAGCTGATGACAGCGCTGGTGGTCTAGAACCAATCACACTCTCTCATTCCCTCCCTATCATTTCCCAACAGAAACATTTTGTGACATCCAGGATCCACTTCTGGCTGATGTGACCACAGCATAATGCTGACGCTGTGGCTGCAGGGCCCCAGCCAGCTGCTCAGACACACAAACACACACACACACACACACACACACACACACACACACACACGCTTCAACTGACTGTGGTTACTTACACATAAAAAACACACAGTCACACAAACTCACACCTATTTAGCCACTCATTTATTTATTTAACTATTTGCTAAAGCATCACTCCCCTAAATTAGTATCGTACCTGGAGGGTATCCAGTACTCTACCAGTCTCGGCTACCAGATGGCCGGTTAAGCAGAGGCATACCTGTTCCATTCCCAGCTTGGGCAGTGGCTAGCGGGTGGAAGGCAATCTGCTGCAATTCAAAACTCACCTCCACCAGGCAGCAGTGTCATGGGAAAGAGTCGAGGAGGAGACTCAAGCTTACTGCAGGGAAGAAGGCAATGGTAAACCACTTCTGTATTTTTACTGAAAAAACTCTATGGATAATCTACCAGACCATTTGCAGTTCGAGAATGGGGAGTTCCAAGAGAGATGTGTCCATTCATTCGCTACGGGTCAGAGACAACATGATAGCCTAAGAAAAGATGAAGAAGTGCAAAAACATCTCTCCTCCAAACCCTTCACTGTACCAACCATATTGGCAGAAGAGCTTGTTTCTGCACTGTAGGAGACAGAATGATAGCTATGTTACCCAAATAGATTTACAGATAAAAGTGTAGAACCATCCAAAGATATCCTTGAAAGACAAGAGCGACCATGATCTCGGCCTACCCTGAAGTGATAGGCATGGAGGCAGGTGAATCCAGTTAATTCGATATTTTGGGGGATGAATGAGTGAGAGTCTCTGATTTGGGTTGGTTCTGTTCTCTTCGTACTGTTTGTACTCCATCTCCTCCTACCTGGTAAAGCTTCATACCTTTCAATGTCCATCCCAGGAATTGTACAACTGGGCTGGGAGGGGGAGTTATTGAATGAGATGCAAGATTTTCATTCCGACCCAGAAGGCCCAAGGGTTGTGGAAAATGGTGAAACAATGATCTCGTATCTGTCCATGATTGGAATTGACTGTCTCGTGCCTCTTTGTAAGGAGTGTACTATTGCCCTGATATCACCACAGGCTTTCTTTTCTTCCTCCATTCCCCTGAGTCTTACAAAGGAAAGCCGAATCCCTCTTTCATGTCCTTGATCAGATCCTTTGCTCCGTGTGCAGTGAGAGCTGTGGACCGGTGTTCAGGAAAACATCTGGGGAAGGAAAAGCTGTCTGCTGCTATGACTGTGTCCCCTATTCTAAAGGAGAGATCACCAATCAGGCAGGTAGGTGTCTGCAGCGACGGGTTTTCCTGGTAAAAGACTGGTGGTCAGAACAAAGCTTTCTGGGAGGGCTTTCTGAGAACAAGAAAGAAATTGGGATTAGGAATTGACACTTTAGGATGCCCAGAATCTGGAATACTTCCACAGTCAACTAAGCACTGGGTCCTCAACCGCCATCAGTCCCCTCCCCCTCCCCCGCATCCCCTGGGTTACACGTATGTCTTTCAACTCCATTGCTTTCTCCTTACCAGTATTTCTTTTGGTGTCTATATTCCCGGCTGGACTGGAAACACCTTGAGGGAAGGGACCATGTCTAGTGATTCAATTGTACTTTCTCAAGTGCTTAGTAGAGTGTTTTGCACAGAGTAAGCATTCAATGAATACCGCTCTTTGATTGATTGACTGATTATTTGCTTGATAATGGAGTGATGACTGATCAGAAGCTTTCACCCATGCCACCTAAAGCAGCCACCCTGTCCATCCAACTTGGGATTCAGCCTCTGACAGAGGCATCAGGATGTTTGGAGGTGTGTGTGTGTGTTAGTTGCCCTCCTGGACACCCATCGTCCTATTTGCCCTCTTGTCATGATGGTTGTTGGATTGCGGGACAACATTTCTCGTTCTACCCAGTCCATTCTTTGCGATTTGGGAAACTTCAAACAACTCCCCTTTCAGCCTTTCATTCTCTAGATGAAGCAGAACCCATCATTCAGATTGTCGTCTTCATGAAGCTCCTCCCTCCACCTGATCATCTTTGTTGCCCCTCCCTTTTTCCCTTTCCACCTCTATTATGAACTTCTTACATTCAGCAACCGGAACTACCCACCTTATCCTAGGTATGGTGTGAAATCCCATTTATTCCGTTCAGATATGGATCAATGTACAAAGTGTCCTGAAGATCATTATCTGAATTATCGAAGAGATCAGTGTAACCTGAAAATAGTGACCTTCCTGTCCTATGACACACCTTTGGGAATGGCTCTGGTGTTCATAGCTCTTGGTTTATCACTCCTCACTGCTCTGGATTTGGGGATAATTATACACCACCGGGACACGCCAATAGTGAAAGCTAATAACCGCACTCTCAGTCACACTCTCCTCACAGCACTGTTGCTGTGCTTCCTGTCCTCCTTGACCTTCATTGGCGGTCCTGGCCTGGTGACCTGTGTCTTGCGACAAATAGTCTTTTGAGTTGTCTTTTCTGTGGCTATTTCCTCCGTGTTGACAAAGACCATCACTGTGGTCTTGGCCTTTAGGGCCACAATGCCAGGAAGCAGAATGATGATGATGGCATTTGATAAGCGCTTACTATGTGCCAAGCATTGTTCTAAGCGCTGGGGTAGATACAAGATAATCAGGTTGTCCCACGTGGGGCTCACACTCTTAATCCCCATTTTACAGATGAGGTAACTGAGGCACAGAGAAGTTAAGTGACTTGCCCAAAGTCACACGGCTGATCAGCAGAATGTAGACTTGGTTGGGCCTCCAAGGCACCCAGTTCCATCGTCCTCATCTGCTCCCTCTTTCAAGTGGGTATCCTGGCTGGGAACCTCCCCTCCGGTCCCAGACGTGGACATGGTATCTGAGCCTGGTCTCATCAGTGTCCAGTAAAATGAGGGCTCCACATTTGCCTTCTACTGCGTCCTTGGCTACATGGGGTTCCTGGCTCTCGTCAGTGTTATTGTGGCGTTACTGGCCAGGAGGCTACCCGAGAGCTTCAACGAGGCCAGGTTCTTCGCGTTTAGCATGCTGGTATTCTTCAGCGTCTGGATTCCCTTCCTGCCTACCTATCTGATTATCAAGGGCAAGGCCATAGTGGTAGCTGAGATCTTCTCCAACCTGGATTCCAGTGCTAGGCTTCTAGGCTGTATCTTTGGGCCCAAGGCCTACATCATTCTGCTGAGGCCGGACAGGAACACCAAATGACAGCTACTAGAGCGTTAGGGGAATCATGAAAAAGAAAAATAGAAGTTGAGATCACCAGGGCCATTTTCAGGAGATAATGTACCCTGAGATGAGAGTTCAAATGTTGTCCACTTCCCACAGACACGTGATGCAATAAACTTCACCACAGTATGCTCTTTCATCATATGGTGATCTCCAGCATCAGTTCCCAGGTCTATAATGTGCCACCCTTCCCTTCATCTCTCAACCTCCCCTTCATGGATGGTCATGACGACCTGAGTTAAGCTGAGCCATACTTCATACTTCATGCTGCTGCCCGGATTGTCTTTGTCCAGAAACGCTCTGGGCATGTTACTCCCCTCCTCAAAAATCTCCAGTGGCTACCAATCAATCTGCGCATCAGGCAGAAACTCCTCACCCTGGACTTCACGGCTCTCAATCACCTCGCCCCCTCCTACCTCACCTCTCTTCTCTCCTTCTACAGCCCACCCCGCACACCTCAGCTCCTCAGCCGCTAATCTCCTCACCGTACCTCGTTCTCGCCTGTCCCGCCATCGACCCCCGGCCCACGTCATCCCCCGGGCCTGGAGTGCCCTCCCTCTGCCCATCCGCCAACTAGCTCTCTCCCTCCCTTCAAGGCCCTACTGAGAGCTCACCTACTCCAGGAGGCCTTCCCAGACTGAGCCCCTTCCTTCCACTCCCCCTCGTCCCCCTCTCCAACCCCCCCATTTTACCTCCTTCCTTTCCCCACAGAACCTGTATATATGCATGTATATTTGATCATATTTATTACTCTATTTATTTATTTATTTTACTTGTACATATCTATTCTATTTATTTTATTTTGTTAGTACGTTTGGTTTTGTTCTCTGTCTCCCCCTTTTAGACTGTGAGCCCACTGTTGGGTAGGGACTGTCTCGATATGTTGCCAACTTGTATTTCCCAAGCGCTTAGTACAGTGCTCTGCACACAGTAAGCGCTCAATAAATACGATTGATTGATTGATTGATTGATTGATTGAATGATTGAGTCAAGCGCCAATTTCTATCCCCAGGAGAAGGTTGAAGACAGCAGCTCCCAAGGTCAGAGGGAGATCTGCCCTCTTTCTCCAGGAGAATCCTCGATGAGTCAGATTGGGAACAGCAATTCTGATTCAGGCCCTACTCTGGGCCTCTGATCCTGTCCTTTCAGGTTCTGCCCTTTTCCCATTTCTTTACCCAGTTACAATAAAAATGATTCTGGTTCAAATCTCCTTCCCCTACATTTACTGAAAGCAGTGGGGAAGAAGTCATTGGAGAGCAAACTGCTCAAAATGGCAATCTGGAAGGGAAAAAAGTAGGGGAAAGTGTTTCAATACGATGGAAAGTGTTGGGGTGGGAGGCGTAGGTAGAGGGATGGATTTTGAGAGAAAGCAGGACATCTCCTCTTTACATACTGTTGGGAAGGAAGGGAGAGTTGAAGAAGGGACAGGAACTGGAGAGGAGCAGGGGAGATGTTAGGAAGGTCACTGCTGATAGTTTCAATTTTCTCAATAAAAAAGGAAGCCAGGTCATTAAGGTCAAGGGATGTGGGAGGTGAGGGAACAGGAACAACTGGTGAGGAGAATGAGTATGGGTGTCAATAAAGATGGAGAAATACTTTTGCGAGGCAGAGGAGAGGACAAAGTTAAAGCAAGTAAGGATGAACTGGATCCAGGGAAAAAAATCTAGGCAAATGATCCAGGCAGAAGAGTGACATATGGAATGTAATAGGGATAGGCAAGAGGTAGGGAGGGCAGCAATTAGGCCAGTATAGGAATTAAGGTGGGATAGGATTACCGTGGGAATCACCACCGATACCTGTGGTAGAAGTTTGGATGGAGATGAAAGGGAGGATTTTACCGATGCTATGAAGGTTGAGTAACGGGATTTAGTGACTAATTGAAGATGTGCTTTGAATGAGAGAAATGAGTCGAGGACAATATCAAAGTTATGGGTTAGAGGGACAGGAAGGATGGTGGTGTTGTCTACAAGTGATGCGAAAATCAAGGGAGGACAGCTCTTGAGCGGGAAGATGAAGAGTTCTGTTTTGGACAGGATACATGTGAGGCTTTGTGAGGACATCCAAGTAGAGATGTCCTGAAGGCAAGTGGAAATGTGAGACTGCAGAGAGGGAGAGAGATTGGGGCTGGAGATGTAGATTTGGGAATCAGCTGGATAGCTGTGGAAATTGAAGGCTTGGGAGCAAATGATTTCTCCAAGGGAGTGAGTGTAGACGCAGAATAGAAGGGGACGCAGAACTGAACCTTGCAGAATGCCCACAGTTAGGGAGTGGGAGGCAGAGGAGGAGCTGAGAAACTCATAGAGGCTGAGAAGGAATGACCAGGGAGATAGGAGGAGAACCAGTAGAGGACAGTGTCAGTAAAGACAAGGTTGGATAATATTTCCAGACAAAGCAGGTGCTTGACAGTATCAAAGGTGGATGCGAGGTCGAGGAGGAATTAGAATGGAATAGAAGCTGTGAGATTTAGCAAGAAGGAGATCGTTTGTGACATTTGAGACAGTGGATTCCTGGGTGTGAATGGGACAGAAGCCAGATATAAGGGGTTCAATGAGAGGTTTGGAGAAGAACTTGAGGGAAAAAATGTAGACAACTATCTAGGAGTTTGGAGAGGAATGGTAGGAGGCAGATAGGGTTACAATGGGAGAGCATCGAGGGGCCATGGGAGGGTTTTTTTAGGATAGGAAATACATGAGCATGTTTGAAAGCAGTGGGGAAAAAGTCACTGGAAAGCTAACAACTGAAGATGGGGGTAAGTTCTTTGATAATTGTGAAGGGATGGAGTTGGATGTGTAGGTGTACGGCGTGTAATTTGAGAGAAGGCAGGCGACCTACTATTGAGATACTGCTGGGAGATATGGGAGTGTTGAAGAAGGGGCAGGAGGAAGAGAGAATGGAGAGGAGCAGGGAAGATTTTAGGGAGATCACACCTGATGGTCTAAATTTTCTCAGTGAAGAAAGAGGCCAGGGCACTGGGGACAAGAGATGGGGGAGGCGGAAGTACATGAGTTTTTAAAAAGAAGAATGAATCAGTCAATAATTCCAACAATCCATGGTATATATTGAGCACTTGAGGTACAGTGGCCTGCACTAAACCCCTGGGAGATTACAATACAATAGAATTGTTAGATCTGATCCCTGACCACAAGGGGTTTACAGTGTAGAAGGGGAGACAACCTATAGAATAAATTATACATAGTGGAGGCAACAGAGGATAAGGATATGGACTTTTTTTAGATGGCATTTATTAAGCGCTTACTATGTGCCAAGCACTGTTCTAAGCGTTCGGGAGGTTACCAGGTGATCAGGTTGTCCCTCAGGGGGCTCACAGTCTTCATCCCCATTTTACAGATGACGTAACTGAGGCCCAGAGAAGTGAAGTGGCATGGCCAAAGCCACACAGCCGCTAAGTGACGGAGCGGGGATTAGAAAACATTACCTCTGACTCCAAAGACCGCACACTTTCCACTAAGCCACGCTGCTCCTCCTAAAGAAGTCTTCTCCTAAAGACGTAAGAGCAGAGGAGCTTTGGGTGGAATGAATATCTAAGGGCTTAAGGAGTGAAGACCAAAGTGAATAGCTGATGTAGAAATTAGGGTAAATAGGAAAGGGAAATGGGGTTGATGCTTCCTTCCTCCCTGAGAGTTCTGTCCCACTGGGAAGGGTCTCCACCTTCCCATTCTGAGACTTTGATCCCCATTGTTCCCTCCCCCATCTGCTGCCCCAGGTTTGAGTGAACTCCAGCCTACTATGGTCTCCCGCGCAACCAGCAGGTGATGGCAGATGACTCTGTGGGAGTAGCACCTGGAGGAGGAAAGAGTCCAGAAGGCTATGGGACAAACACTCCAATGATCCGTGGGAGCACCCAGGCCTGACCTATGATTCGGATTGGCCAGGGAATCCCTTCTGGATATCCCTGGCTGGATTTCTCTCTCCTTTGGTCCTGCCATTGTAAGAAAAGTGGGGTAGAGAAAAATGTTAAGCAATAAACACAGCGGCCCTGAACGAAATGATCCCAGGGATCATTTCCTCTTCAACCACTCCCAGGTGTTCCTGTCAGGCTGCAGCAGGATGACATAACACTGTGGGATGAAGATGCAGCCAAGAAGCACGGCACTGGAGGCCAGGATGGAGAAGATCTCTGTGGTCACTGTGGCCTTCCCCTTGGTGCCCTGGTATGCGGGGAGGAAAGAGGCCCAGGCGCTGCAGAACACCAGCATGCCAAACGTGATGAACCTGGTTTCATTGAAGCTGTCGGGCAGCCTCCTGGCCAGGAAAGCCACAGTGAAGCTCACTAGGGCCAGAAAGCCCAGGTAGCCCAGGACACAGTAGAAGGCAATCACGGAGCCCTCGTTACACTCTAGGATAATGAGTCCGGGCTCAGAGCGTGTGTTCAACTCCGGGAATGGGGGAGCGGTGCCCAACCAGATCACACAGATGGTCACCTGGACCAGGGAGCAGGACAGGACTATTGAGATGGAGGCTCTGGGCCCCACCCACCTTCTGACTCTGCTCCCCAAGCTTGTGGCCTTGAAAGCCATAATCACGGTGACAGTCTTGGCCAAAATGGAGGAGACGAATACAGTGAACACGACTCCAGAAGCTGTTTGTCGGAGGAGGCAGGAGGATGTGGTGGGTTGGCCGATAAAGGTCAGGGCACAGAGGAAGCACGGTTTGAGGGAGATGAGGAGGGTGTAGCTGAGATTGAGGTTATTGGCATGGATTATGGGGGTGTCCCGGTGCTTAATGAAGACCCCTAAAACCAGGGCTGTGAGGAGAAAGAAGGAGAGGGTCATGCAGACCAGGATCAGCCCCAACGGTTCTTTGGGGTACAGGAAAGTCACCACTTTGTGAAGGCAGCTAGCTCTCGCAATGTTTGAATACTGATCTTCGGGACACTTCACACACTGCTCCACGCCTGAATAGAAAGAATCATTCAATCAATCAGTCAGTCAGTCAATCAGCACTTACTCTGTGCAGAATGCTGTACTAAGTGCTTGGAGGAGTACATGCAACAGTTTGGGTAGACACGTTCCTTGCCCAGAAGGAGTTCACAGTATAAAAAGGGAGACGGACTGTAATATAAATAAATTGACAAATGATGGATATGCACGTAAGTGCTGTGGGGCTGAAGGTGGGATGAATATCGAGTGCCTTAAAAGAGGGAAGAAAAGAAAAAGAACCAGAGTCTCACCTCCCCCTACAGCACACATTTCCCTCCACCTAGGTCAGGGTCACATCCCAGGCTGGGATTTTTGCCTCTTCATTACACCTGACCCGTCTGGTCTAACACTCTCTCCCAAGCACCCCTGCCCAGTGCCGAGATTGTGTTTTCCAACCCTGCAGTCACCCCAACCCATGGGCAAGGAGGCTGCTGAGTAAAAGCTCCTGGACATCCATATCTGCAGTCAGGCATGTCCATATCTGGCCTGCCCCTTGGGCTTTCCCATCAACTGTCTCTGGCTCCCCATGCCCTTCATCTGTCACCATCTGCTTAGTGCCCCACAGTCTCTGGGTCATGTGAGGATCTGGGTCTCTGCACACATCTACCCGTCTGGTTGGAAATCTCTCCCTCTGGGGACCTGACACAAAAATAGCAGCAGACAGCCGCCCCTTGCTGGGCTCGTTTTCTGAATCCTGTTACACAGCTCCTGCTGCACTGCGAATGTGGAGCCTGAATTTTCAAGAAAGAGGATAGAGACAGTGAGAGTGGAGCTCCTCAGTTCTATAGCTACCTAGGTGATCCTGGAGTGTCCAACCCAGAGGCTTCCCCACCACCTCCCATACATGTCTGAGCCCCAACAAAGGATGAGCTACAAGTGTCCCCGTCCTGCACCTCCCCTCTTTTCCTTCTCCCTGCTAAGAGTCAAGTGTTTCAGGGGGTCGAGACACGAGTTCCTACTACTGATTCATTCATTTATTCATTCATTCATTCAATCAATCAATCGTATTTATTGAGTGCTTACTGTGTGGAGACCACTGTACTAATCGCTTGGGAAATACAGGTTGGCAACATATAGAGATGGTCCCTACCCAACAACGGGCTCACAGTCTAGAAGGGCGAGACAAACATCAAAACAAAACATGTGGACAGGTGTCAAGTCGTCAGAACAAATAGAATTAAAGCTAAATGCACATCATTAACAAAATAAATAGAATAGTAAATTTGTACAAGTAAAATAAATTAAGTAATAAATCTGTACAAACATATATGCAGGTGTTGTGGGCAGGGGAAGGAGGTAGGGCTGGAGGGATGGGGAGGAGGAGAGGAAATAGGAGGATCAGTCTGGGAAGGCTTCTTGGAGGAGGTGAGCCCACTGTTGGGTAGGGACTGTCTCTATATGTTGACAACTTGTACTTCCCAAGCGCTTAGTACAGTGCTCTGCACACAGTAAGCGCTCAATAAATACGATTGATGATGTCTATGATGAGGTGAGCTCTTAGTAGAGCTTTGAAGGGAGAAAGAGAGCTAGCTTGGTGGATGTGTGGAGGGAGGGCATTGCAGGTCAGAGAGAGGACGTGGGCCAGGCTTCGACAGCAGGACAAGTGAGAACGAGGTCCAATGAGGGGGTTAGCAGCAGAGGAGCAGAGGATGTGGGCTGGGCTGTGGAAGGAGAAAAGGGACGTGAAGTAGTAAGAGCAATGTGATGGAGAGCCTTGAAGCTGAGAGTGAGGAGTTTTTGCTTGATGCGTAGGTTGACAGGAAGCCACTGGAGATTTTTGAGGAGGGGAATAACATGCCCAGAGCGTTTCTACACAAAGATGATCCGGGCAGCAGCGTGAAGTATAGACTGAAGTGGAGAGAGACAGGAGTATGGGAGATCACAGAGGAGGCTGATGCAGTAAACGAGTCAGGATAAGATGAGAGACTGAACCAGAAAGGTAGCGATTTGAATAGAGAGGAAAGGGCGGATCTTGGCGATGTTGCAGAGGTGAGCCCGGCAGGTTTTGATGACGGACTGGATGTGAGGGGAGAACGAGAGAGCAGAGTTGAGGATGAAACCAAAATTGCGGGCTTGTGAGACATAAAGGTTGGTAGTGCCGTCTACAGTGACAGGAAAATCAGAGAGAGGGCAGGGTTTGGAAGGGAAGATAAGGAGTTCAGTCTTGTACATATTGAGTTTTCGATGGCGGGCAGACATCTAGATGGAGATCTTCTGAACGCAGGAGGAGACACGATCCTGAAGGGAGAGAGAGAGAGCAGGGGCGGAGATGTAGATTTGGGTGTCTTCAGCATAGAGATGATAGTTGAAGCCGTGGGATAGATTGAGTTCACCAAGGGAGTGAGTGTAGATAGAGAACAGAAGAGGACCAAGAACTGACCCTTGAGGAATCCCAACAGTAAAGGGATAGGAGGGGGAGGAGGAGCCCGAAATGGAGACTGAGAATGATTGGCTGGAGAGATAAGAGGAGAACTAGGAGAGGATGAAGTCTGTGAAGCCAAGGTTGGATAGCGTGTTGAGGAGAAGGGTGTGGTCCACTGTGTCGAGGGCTACTGAGAGGTCGAGGAGGATTAGGATAGAGTAGGCGCCATTGGATATGGCAACAAGGAGGTCTTTGGTGACCTTTAAGAGGGCTGTTTCAGTGGAGTGTAGCGGGTAGAAGCCAGATTGGAGGAGGTCAAGGAGAGAGTCGGCGTTGAGGAATTCGAGGCAGGGGTGTAGACGACTCGTTCTAGGAGTTTGGAAAGGAATTGTAGGAGGGAGATAAGGCGATAACTAGAAGGGGATGCTGGGTCAAAAGAGGGTTTTTTTAAGATTGGGGAGACATGGGCATGTTTGAAGGCAGAGGGCAAGGAACCAGTGTAGAGTGAGCGGTTGAAGATTTAAGTTAAGGAGGGGAGGAGGGAAGGGGCGAAAAATTTCATAAGATGAGAAGGAATGTGGTCTGGCACAGGTGGATGGAGTAGCACTTGGGAGGAGGAAGGAGATCTCATCTGAAGATACTGCTGGGAAGGATGGGAGAGTAGCGGAGAGGGTTGAGAGCAGGGGGTTGGAGAATGGGGAGGAGTGACTTTGTGGAGCTCAAACCTGATGGAGTTAATTTTAATAATGAATTAGGAGGCCAGATCGCTGGGGGTGAGGGATGGAAGAGGGGGAGGAACAGGGAGCCTGAGAAGGGAGTTAAATGTACGGAAGAGCTGACGAGGATGATGGGCATGGGTGTCAATAAGGGAGGAGAAATGGATTTGCCTGGCAGAAGAGGTGGAAGAGTTAAGGCAGGAAAGGATAAACTTGAAGTGAACAAGGTTGGCCTGGTGTTCAGACTTTCGCCAGCAGCGTTCAGCAGCTCGAGCATAAGAGCGAAGGAGGTGGACAGTGGCGGTGATTCAAAGCTGTGGGTTAGTGGTACGAGAACGGCGATGGGAAAGGGGAGCGAGAAAGTTGAGTTGAGTAGAAAGGGTAGAGTTGAGAGAAGTAATCTGGTCATCAAGATTCTGATCTGTGGTGGGGGTCCACCTGAGCCGACCCCATGGTCAAGAGTCATGCTCAGGAATCCCTTCCTTCTCCCACCTTGGCTGACTGCAGAGAGGTGTCTTCAACTCTCGAACCTTGAATTCATAACTGCATCCAGAAAGATGTGCCTGAGAAACTGTGCCGGGAAGGTCCAAGGTTCTGAATAGATGAATGCTAAAGCATTTTCATTTTTCTGTGTCCTGTCTTGGAGATGACATTCTGGTCCCAGAGGTCTACCTTGGGAAATAGCTCTCTGCTTCCCGATGTGTCCCCAACCCTTCCTGCGCTCTGAGATCCCCAGTTTCCCAAGCTGTGTTGTCATGACCACCAATACGAGGTCCCACGGTAACAATGTGGGGACATTGTGGGGGTGACACTGAGGCCAGGGTGACTGACCCAACACCAGCTCCAGCCCAAGCAGGTGATCAGAGAGGAGCAATGCCAGGTCAGAGCTCTCTCCACATGAACCCCATACAGAATGGAACAATCCCTACTGTGCTAGGCCTAAGAAATGGCCGAGCAGAGCCACTTGTAACTGTCACAGCACCTCTGGTATAACCGAGCCCCAACTCCCACCATGAACTATCCACAGCAGGATGCAGGGATTTAAACTGCAGCCAAGCTCATTCAGCATCTCCCTTGCTGGACTGTATGACTGTATCTCCAGGACCCCCTGGCACTGAGGGCAGGGAGGAATCTTGGCATTAGGCTGGCATCACATGGTATTATATGGCAGGTAGAGGAGGAAGCACACCACCTTGGCTCATAATTGAACCCCTTCACCTAGTGATTGGGAGAATTGATAGGATCTCTTAGTCACCCCTGCTTCGGTCCTTGATTTAGTGCTTAATTGCCCCAGATGTGTCTGTCTACTGTGTGTAGAACTGTAAACTGAACACTTGGAAGCATACAATATGACAATGAACAGACACATTCCCTGACCACAGCGAGCTTACAGTCTACAGTCTAGTTCCAGTGCTGCGCACCCAGTAAGTGCTCCATCAATACAATCAAGACTAGAAGCCTGGGACTACCACCAGGACATCCGGGCATTCCCATTGGCTGCTTACCTGAGAGGCTCCCCGAGGCTACACGATCGAAGATGACGTCTTGGTCAGGGGGTGCCTGGGGGTCCACCTCTCCGACTTTCACCAACTCACCATTTCCATTGGGAAAAATCACAAAGTTCAGAAGGTGAAATTTTGCAGCAGATCTGCGGTTCTCGTCCAGAATAACCACTTCCCCGGCACGGTTGTCAAACTCACGCTTTCTCAGAAACTCATGGAGCTGAAAATGGATAAAAGGAAATTCTAGAGACTCCTGACCCCATGTGAGGTAAGATCAGCTGCAGTGGCGCTTTGGGGGGTCAGTTTGTTTGTTCGCATCACAATTAGAACCCATGACATTCTGACTCCCAGGCCCATGCTCTATCCACTGCGGCATGCTGCTTCTCCAAGTGGTTTAACTTCCATGGGCCATTCAATACCTTTCTTCCTCCCCATTGAATTGTGGGCTCCATTGGGGATAAGGCCTGTGTCTGACCTGATTATCCCTTATCTATCCCAGTGTTTAATACAGTGCTGGCACCTAGTAAGTACTTAGGAAATACCATCACCAATATTATTATCATTATTATCATGACTTCCCAGGAAATCTGCCACAGGGAGGCAAAAGGGGAGACCTGGAGTCTGGGAGCAATCGTCCCACTGGGAGGGGATTTCTTCTTCCCCACCTTTGGCGCTGCTGACTGCTCTGCTTCTCTAGATCCCCCACCATCCCCCCGGCCTCAATCATTCAGCCCAGGAATCGGAAAAGTCTCTCTCTCTCTCTCTCTCTCTCTCTCTCTCTCTCTCTCTCTCTCTCTCTCTCTCTCTCCCTCTGTCTGTCTGTCTGTCTGTCTGTCTGTCTGTCTGTCTGTCTCTCTCTCTCTCTCTTTCTCTCTTTTTATTTCCCGGCATGAAATGAAGGGCATGGAAGGGAACCCAGGGGCGGCAGACCTCCGTATGGGAATATTTTCCATCTCATCCATGCATAGACAAGGAGGAGGGAAGGGAGGGATATGTCTGCCTAATAGTGGAGGGAAGCCTCACCCTAGGTCCAGCGACAATGCCTACCTCTTTCTTTCAGCAGCTAGTTTGTGGCAATCAGTAATGGGGAACTGTACACAGGAGAGAGGAGGGCAGATGGCGATGATCACGATGATAAGGATGGTGACCCACGAAGCTGCATTCTGTGACCACCTCCCCAGCCTCGGTATCCCCAGTGGGATAATGTTGGTTATTCCAATTCATATGAGTTGTCCTTCAGGTTTGAAGAAGGCAGCACCGATGGTCCGATCTGGGGAGCACAGTGCCATCCAAAAATGCTGTCCCTTGCCATGCTTTTATGTTTAATGCTTTCAGTGTCTAGCACTGTGTTCTCTTCAACCTGCAATCGATCAACCACTTCTTAAGTAAATATTGGGATCGATAATATTTGTGATATACCAATTCTTCATTATGGGCAGGGAACATGTCTACCACCTCTGTTGTATGGTACACACCCAAGCACTTAATACAGTGTGTGGCACACAATAAGCACTCAATAAGTACCACTGAAGGATTGACTGATTTATATCTTCCTTTTTTCCCAGAATGTGTGAGTCTGGGACAGCTGATACCCCAGTGACTATGATTTAAACAAACCAATTTTCATTGGTCGAACTTTAGTTACAGATAAACCAGATGCCCAGCAAGGACCTCTTGCATTAATCAATCAATCAATCAATCAATCGTATTTATTGAGCGCTTACTGTGTGCAGATCACTGTACTAAGCGCTTGGGAAGTACAAGTTGGCAACATATAAAGACAGTCCGTACCCAACAATGGGCTCACAGTCTAGAAGGGGGAGACAGAGAACAAAACCAAAACTGCATTAGTGCAGTGTTCCTCCTCTCTTACCCTCAACTGTATTTCAGTGAATAAATTTCTAGGACTCGGTCTCTGTACCCAGTCCTGTATATGCTAGACTATAACGGATGAGCCTTCTCACGAAGGTGTAAGTTTCGACCAGGCCCTACACGCCTGCCCTTCAGCAGGACCTTCCTCTTGTGACTTCTAGACTAAAGGCTCCTTGTGGACAAGAAATATGTCTACCAGCATTGTTGTAATGTACTCCCCTGAATGATTAGGACTAATGTCTGCACCCAGTAAGCTCTCAATACACACCAATGATTAACTGACTGATTTTGCAGCCCCCTGGTCCAGCGGGGGAACATTACCTGCCACAGATGAGGAACCAGACAATCCTTGTTTCCCCGAGATTCCAGGTCTGAGCAGGACAGGAGCAACTCCTGGAGCCCCTGCGTGACAGCATACATGGCCTTGTGCACACTGTAACTCAGGGCAGACATCGTCAGGGAAAAATGGTGCAAAGGCAGCAACTCCAAGGAAGCGTTTTCTGAGCATTTTCTTCCACCCAGTTCAGGAAATGAAAAGGAACAGTCAAAGGCAGACTCCCAGAACTCCTTCAAGACAATGATTTCTGGATATTTTTCTGGTCTAACTGTCCGTAAAAAATCCCTGAAATGGGGAACTTCTTTAATAAGGTTTGCCATTGTGAAAGTTCCATGAAAGTTGTAGTTGTTTGTCACTTTCTTAATGTTCAAAGTAAAGTCCCAGTAAAAAGTGGTGATCAAAACCATCTTGAACAGTCCAGACCTCTCTATCACATATCTCAGAAGGCTTAGGGACTCTGCATCCCCATAGGCAGCCATCACTGTGGCTGAGGTAGCCGTGACCCTGTAGTAGACTTTCCAGGCTAAATAAAAGTTGAACCTCTCACTGGGGAACTTTATGGTAAAGGCTGCACAGACACCATTCCTGACCATCTCCCCGGTCACATCCGAGAGGAATCTCTCTCCTATCATATCATCTGACACCACCAGCCCGACCCAAGTCCAGCCAAAATGTACCATTAAACGGACCATCCCCCGAGGCAGAGAGGAGATCCTGGGGGCCACCTGATAGAGAGATGGAAATTGGGTCTTGTCGCTCAGGACCGGATCGAATGGTCCATAGGAGATCTGGGTAGAGAAAAAAAAAGCTGATTGGGATGGGTGAGGATATTGGTAAATCCATCAAAAGAGTTTACTTAACTCCTTCTTTGGGAAGAGCACTGATCTTCCCAGAAGGAGTTAAGTAAACTCTTAGCCTTCCCAGACTGAGCCCCCTTTTTCCTCTCCTCCTCCCCAACCTCCCTGCCCTACCTCCTTCCCCTCCCCACAGCATTTGCATATATTTGTACAGATTTATTACTCTATTTATATTACGTGCACTTATTTACTATTCTATTGATTTTGTTAATGATGCTAATATCGTTTTGACACATGTCTACATGCTTTGTTTTGTTGTCTGTCTTCCCCTTCTAGACTGTGAGCCTGTTGTTGGGTTGGGACTGTCTCTATATGTTGCCGACTTGTACTTCCCAAGCGCTTAGTACAGTGTTGTCCACACAGTAAGCACTCAATAAATACAATTGAATCAATGATCTTATCATTTGGGAAATGATTAAAAGGGCAAAAACACAATACATATCTTCAAAGAGATTTTAATCAATCAGTCATATTTATTGAGCAATTACTGCATGCAGGGGCCCTGGGGATTTTCCTTGCCCGAAGCACTGCACCTGCATCTCTGAAACTTTCTCAAAAACATCAGAGGAACAAACAGTTAGGAATTGCCCTCCCTCCTGGGTCCCCAGGGATTTTGAGAGGGCAGATAGGGCTGGGGGCTTGGGGATGATTCTGGAACTAGAGAAGCCTCCCAGAATTCTGTTATACACCCACCACAACAATGCCAGTCCCTGCAGCGACTCTGCCGTTGGCAGGCTTCACATCGGGCAGGTGTCTGAGAGCGGTGACAAGGACAGAAAAAAGTACTGAGGAAGCTGGCCACAGGCCTCACACATTTCTGCGGCAGTAACCACAGCAGAGGGCCCTGTGAATCCAGCCCATCCCCACAGTCTAAGATACATCCAACTATCAGATGCTCCACCTTCCAACAGGACAGGATTCAGAAAGACCTGGGTGGCTCTGACACTTTTCCAATGTGTGACCTTGGGCAAGTCACTTCACTTCTCTGAGCCTCAGGTGCCTCAATCTGTAAAATGGGGAATAAGACTGTGTGCCTTATGTGGGACAGAGACTTTGTCCAACCTGGTTAGCTTACATCTAAGTCAGTGCTTAGAACAGTGCCTGGCACATATTACACACTTCATAAATACCAAAACAAAAACTATTGAATGCTTCTATGGGTGGCAATAGACCTGGTTTGAATAATCAGCTCTGGGTCCTTGGTAATGAACAGATTGAAAATGAAAATAATAATACTAATAATTACGGTGCTTGTTAAGCGCTATGTGCCAAGCACTGTTCTGTGTGCTGAGATAAATACAAGATATTCAGGTTTGACACAGTCCCTGTCCCACATAGGGCTCACACTGTTAATCCCCATTCTATATATGAGGTAACTGAGGCCCTGTGAAAAGAAGTGACTTGCCCAAGGTCACTCAGCAGACACGTAGCGGGGCCAGAATTCAAAACCATGATCTTCTGACTCCCAGGCCCATGCTCTATCCACTAAGCCACGCTGCTTCTCCAGCTACCCGAAAACATATCGGACAACATCCCTCCAAGGATCCAACAAACGCCACAAACTGGGGGGCAGGAAGAAGTCACCTGATTTCTCCATGATGTGATCCAGGGGATGCCAGACTGGCTGGAGTCCTGGCTAGGCATAACCGAGGGGCTTGGGGACACTGCTGTCTCCTGAGCTCCCTCTCTCTCAACTATATTTACATTGCCGTTTTCCACTACTCTGAAGGATCCCTTTCAGGGCTCCAGCTTTGCGAGGCTGGAAAGAAGAAAGGGAGGGAACGAGAGAGAGATAAAGAGAGAGAGAGAGAGAGAGAGATAAAGTGAGAGAGAGGAACAGAGACTTCCCGATTCCTGGGCTGGGTGACTAAGACAGATCAACTTCTATTTCCTCATCCATTACCCACTTAGGCAATTTACAGAGGCACCACGAACTAGTGGAAATACCAGAAGACTAGTTTTTAATCCCAGCTTCACTATTTATCTGTTATATGGCCTTGGACAATTCACTTAACTTCTCTATGCCTCCGTTTCCTCATTGATAAAATAGAGAGCAAATCCTATTCTCCCCCTTCTTAGAAGGTGATCCCTCAAAGGGGCAGGGAGTGTGTGCACTCTGAGATTCTTGGTTCTACTCCAGTATTTAGTACAATGCAAGAAACAAAGCAAGAGCTTAACAAATACCACAAAAAACCCTCCCCACAATCTTGGCCAAGTTGGCAAGGTTATTTCTGGGTTCTGTTACTCTCCCCACCTGAAAGGGCTCTGTCTAAGTCTTGCACTTGGCTGCTGTGCCTGCGGTCCTCCGTCTCAATGTGCCTAGTCACAGAGGGTTCATAAATGGAGCCGCAGCTCACTAAATTGTCCCACTGTGCTCCTCCCACCCCCTCTCCGCTTCAACCTCAGCATCACAGGAAGAGTCCTGGAGTTGGCTGGGAGAATCATGGACTCGGCCACCTCCTGATAGCAGAACTTCCTGAAGGAGAAGACATCAGAGCTGAGAGGGTCTGAAAAGCCTTTGTCCCCGGAGTCCAGGAATTTGTATACAGAAGATGTGTTGCAGTTATGTGGTACTCTAGGTAGTAACTCCAGGTTGAAATAGGCTTTAAAACCCCAGAACCCTTTCAATGTATGGGAAAATGTTAACAATTATCCAAAATCCTCAGGATGGAGAAATGGCAGTAGTTCAGGCAGTTGTGGGATAAGATGAGTAGATGCAGGCAGTGGGAATGGGAACTGTGTGTTTTCTGATAACAGATCATTAATTTCCTGATTAATGTTTTTGGAATATTTAATTAATAGTATTTATTGAGCTGTTACCATTATGCAGGACACTGTATTAAGAGTTTAGGAGAGAACAGTATAAGAACATAACACAGTAGGTAGACATGTTTCCATCCCTCAACTAGCTAACATTTTAGAGAGTGAGACAGGCATTAATATAAATAAGTAAATTACTACTATGTAAATAAATGCTGCGGAGCTCAGGAGGGGATAATAAACGGAGTAAATCCAAGTGCAAGGGCAATGCAAAAACAAGTGGGACAAGACGAAATGAGAGCTTAGTCAGGAAAGGCTCCTTGGAGTAGATGTCCCTCAGTAAGGCTTTGAAAGTAGGGAGAGTAATTTTCCATTAGATTTGATGAGGGTAGGGGCTCCAGGTCAGGAACAGGACGCGGGTGAGTGATTGGTGGCATGATAGACAGAATTGAGGTACATTGAGTAGACTGGCAATGAAGTCAGTATGTTGGCATTAAAGGGGTGAAGTGTCCAAGCTGGCTTTTAGAAGGAGAGCAGCACGATGAAGTAGCAGATGAAGAGATGAGGTAGGAGGGGGCAAGTTGATTGAGTGCTTTAAAGGCGATGGTAAGGAGTTTCCGTTTGATGCTGGGGTGAAAGGACAACTACTGGAGGTTCTTGAGGAATGGAGAAACATGGCCTGAACATTTTTGCAGAAAAATGACCCTAGCAGCAATGTAAATTATGGACTGGAATGCGGAGAGACAGGAGACTGGGAGGCTAGCAAGGAAACTGATAAAGGAATCAAGGCAGAATAGCATTACTGTGGTAGCAGTTTGGAGAGGAAAGATCAGAATTTAGAGATGTAGTGAAGGTTGAATCATCAGCACTTAATGAGTGATTGAATTTGGGGACAGAATGAGAGAGAGGAGTCAAGGAAAATGTCAGGAATAGGGGTGTGTGAGATAGGAGGGATGGTAGTTCTATCTGTAGTGATGGGAAAGTCATGGGGAGAACAGGGTTTGCAGGAAACGATTAGAATTTCTGTTTTCAACATGTTAAATTTGAGGTAATGGCAAGGCATCCAAGTACAGATGTCCTACATTGAGGCAGAAGGAAATGCGAGACTGCAGAGAGGAAGAGCTGGAGATACAGAATGGGGATTCGTTTGTTAGTTGAAGTCATGAGAAAGAATGAGTTCTCCATGAGTAGGTGTAGATGTAGAAAAGAAGGGGACCCAGAACTGAATCTAGAGGGACACCCACAAACATAAGGTGGGAGGCAGAGGAGGAGCCCATAAAAGAGACTGAGAATCTGTGGCCAAGGAGGAGAAGCAGTAGAGGATTCTGTCACTTTCCACTTAGTGCTTGTCTTGAGTGCCTTAGAGTAGGGGAAGGTGAATTTCCAGAGGCGGGATCATGACAATACCCAAATGTACATCTCCATCCCTGATATTTCTCCCTCTCTGCTGTCTCGCATTTCGTTCTGCCTTCAAGACATCTCTTCTTGGATATCTTCCTGTCACCTCAAGCTTAACACGTCCAAAACAGAACTTTTTATTTTCCCACCCAAACCCTGTCCTTCCCCTGACCTTCCCATCATCGAAGACCACAGCACCCTCGTTCTTGTCTCACCAGCCCTTAACCTTAGTGTTATCCTTGACTCCTTTCTCTCTCTCATTCAACCCACTTATTCAATCCATCTATAAAGGTGGTGTCAGTACCACCTTCACAACATCTTCAAAATCTGCCCTTTCCTCTTCATCCAAACTGATACCACGTTAATACAATCACTCACCCCATTCTGCCTGGATTACTTCATCAGCCTCTTTGTTGACCTTCCAGCCCCCTGCCTCTTCCCACTCCAATCCATTCTTCACTCTGCTGCCTGGTTCATTTTTCCACAAAAACTTTCATGATATGTTTCCCCACTCCTCAAAATATTCCAGTGGTTGCCCAGCCACCGCTAAATAAAACAAATACTCCTCACTATTGGCTTTGAAGCACGCAATTAACCTGCTTCTCCTATTTCACCTCACTACTTACCTGGCCCACACAATTTACTCCTTTAATGTGAACCTTCTCACTGTGCCTCAATCTCGCCTATCTCGCTGCCGACCTCTCAACCACATCCTGCCTCTGGCCTGGAATGCTCTCCTCCTCATCTGCCCTAGTTTCTTCCCAGACGGAGCCCCCTCCTTCCTCTCCCCCGTCACCCTCCCCCTCCCCCCACGCCTTACCTCTTTCCCCTCCCCACGGCACCTATATATATATATACATATATATACATATATGTTTGTACATATTTTTTACTCTATTTTACTTGTACATATTTATTCTATTTATTTGATTTTGTTAATATGTTTTGTTTTGTTGTCTGTCTCCCCCTTCTAGACTGTGAGCCCACTGTTGGGTAGGGACCGTCCCTATATGTTTCCAACTTGTACTTCCCAAGCGCTTAGTACAGTGCTCTGTACAAGTACAGAGTACAAGTAAAATAAATGAATAAATAGAGTAATAAATGCGTACAAACATATATACATATATACAGGTGCTGTGGGGAAGGGAAGGAGGTAAGGCGGGGAGGTGGAGGGGGGAGGACGGGGAGAGGAAGGAGGGGGATCAGTCTGGGAAGGCCTCCTGGAGGAGGTGAGCACTCAGTAGGGCCTTGACAGCATGATAAAATCCATCTAGTTCTGCCTGTTTCCATCCAATTTGCCCATGGGTCTGTGGTCCATGACTCATGGCCCAGAGCTCATGTTTGCTCTGAAATCTTGTGCAGCCTCCCCCACGGCCCACAGTGAGAAAGTGCCCTAAGCCTCCACCAGAGCCTCTCCCCTCAGCGACGCAGGAAGTTTTCCCTTCCTTGAGGAGGCAGGAAGAGGTTGTGGGTCATAGAGAGGTGGAGGCTTGGTAGACCTGATTGAGAGGGTGTTTGGCTGGCCAGTATGAGGGGCAAGCCTCGCTGAAAGATGAATCTGATCCTGCAGGCACAGTTAGGCACCAGGAACGGGCTCTGAATGAGGACCATTCTGGCCTTGTACATGAGTGGTTTCTGAACTGCACATGTGACCCAGGCCCCGTCTTTTCTGACAGCGGTGCAGCCTCTCTTGTCCCCAACAGTCACCAAGAAACCTCTTGGTTCATGTTTGCATTTGGGGCAGCCCAGAGCTGAGGGGTGCAGTTTTGTTGGGGGGGGGGGAGGGGAATAGTTTAAGGGAGGGAAGGTCAGGCTCCCTTTTTTGATGGCATTTATTAAGCGCTTACTATGTGCAAAGCACTGTTCTAAGCGCTGGGGAGGTTACAAGGTGAACAGGTTGTCCCACGAGGGGCTCACAGTCTTCATCCCCATTTTACAGATGAGGGAACCGAGGCCCAGAGAAGTTAAGTGACTTGCCCAAAGTCACACAGCTGACAAAATGGTAGAGCCGGGATTTGAACCCATGACCTCTGACACCAAAGCCCGTGTCCTTTCTACTGAGCAACGCTGGATTCTGGGCTCTGGTGTTGGACAAAATGCAAGAAAGATGGAACCCCTTTCCCAGGCAGGGACTTTGGGGCAATGTCTGTGTTGGTACCAAGTACACTCAGTGCAGGAAGCAGGGTGGCCTCAGAGCTTAGGTCAGTATGAGGGAAGTTACGTCCTCCAAGAGGGCTGTCAATCAATCAATCAATCAATCGTATGTACTGAGGGCTTACTGTGTGCAGAGCACTGTACTAAGCGCTTGAGAAGTACAAGTTGGCAACATATAGAGACAGTCCCTACCCAACAGTGGGCTCACAGTCTAGAAGGAGAGGACAGAGAACAAAACAAAACATATTAACAAAATAAAATGAATAGAATGCGTATGTACAATTAAAATAAATAAATAAATAGAGTAAAAAATATGTACAAACATATATACATATATACAGGTGCTGTGGGGAAGGGAAGGAGGTAAGATGGGAGGATGGAGAGGGGGACGAGGGGGAGAGGAAGGAGGGGGCTCAGTCTGGGAAGGCCTCCTGGAGGAGGTGAAATCTCAGTAGGGCCTTGAAAGGAGGAAGAGAGCTAGCTTGGCAGATGTTGGGAGGGAGGGCATTCCAGGACAGGGGGATGACGTGGGCCGGGATCGACGGCGGGACAGGCGAAAACGAGGCACGATGAGGAGATTAGCGGAGGAGGAGCGCAGGGTGTGAGCTGGGCTGTAGAAGGAGAGAAGGGAGGTGAGGTAGGAGGGGACGAGGTGATGGAGAGCCTTGAAACTGAGGGGGAGGAGTTTCTGCCGGATGCGCAGGTTGATTGGTAGCCCCTGCAGATTTTTGAGGAGGGGAGTAACATCCCCAGAGCGTTTCTGGACAAAGACAATCCGGGCAGTGGCGTGAAGTATGGATTGAAGTGGGGAGAGACACGAGGATGGGGGATCAGAGAGGAGGCTGATGCAGTAGTCCAGACGGGATAGGATGAGAGCTTGAACGAGCAGGGTAGTGGCTGTGGAGACCAGGGTAGGGAGTCTGGGTGAGTCAATCTCTCTCTCTGTCCTTCTGTGTCCTTTTCACCTTTTTCAGCCTTCTGCCTGATGGCACCCCACTGACCTCCCCTTGACAGACAGGATAGAAACCAGTGAAAAGGGAACCTCTTCTAAGGGGTTCCTTCTGCCTCTGCCTGGTCCCTCGAGATTGGAGTAGAACTAAATCAAGTTTTGGTTCTTGATGAGGAAGGACTCAGCCTCCTCCACCCCTCCCAAACTCTCTGGGGCCCAGCCCCCGCCACATGGCCTCAGCCTGATCTGGAGACTCTGGGCCCCAGCCTCTGCCACATGGTCTGGGGAGCTCCAGGGATCATTCCTGCCAGAGAACTCCACACCTGCGTCCCTGCAACCACAACGCAGGCTGAAAATAAGGTTGTCAACCTCCTCTCAGTCTTCTCAGCCTTAGGAGGCTAACGGGCAGGAGTGGGAGGGAGTTGTTTCCTTTGTCAATAGTTTCAGTCCCATATGTGATGTTGAGGTTGGCAGTGGTTGCATCAGGCAAGAGGACTGGAGAGGTGACATGTTCAGAAAGTGCTGGAAAGAAATGCTGAGCTGAGAATCTCCTGACCCCCATCTACCAGCTCCCCAGCAGAGGATGCTGCAACCAGTCGGGGATACACCCCATTACACATGAGCGAGGTAGGGAAAGGCAGATTCCTGGCCTGCCTTGATCTGTGGGGTTATCCTGATAACCTCACCCTCTGACTTCCCCTGCCCTCACCACTAACAGAGACATCACCCTGAAGTTCTTACAGTCTAGCCCTTTAGATTGTATGGTCTTGTGGGCAGGGAATATGTCTACCAACTCTTTACATTATATAGCTTGCTTAGTTTGGTGCTCTACACACAGTAACCATTTAAGAAATACAATTGACTTATTCATTGATTGATTCAATCATTTAACCCTGCTTGTGTCTCTCCTATCCTAAACAACCCCTCCCTTGATCCCACAATTTCCTCCATTTACCACCCTATCTCCCTCTTACCATACCTTTCCAAATTTCTTGAGCATTCATTCATTCATTCAGTCGTATTTGTTGAGGGCTTACTGTGTACAGAGCACTGTACTAAGCACTTGGGAAGTACAAGTTGGCAACATATAGAGACAGTCCCTACCCAACAACGGGCTTACAGTCTAGAATGCATGTTGTCTACACTCACTTTCGCTAATTCCTGTCCTCCAATTCTCCCCTTGATCCCCTCCAATCTGGTTTCTTCCCTGTGTGCTCCACAGAAACTGTCCTCTTATGGGTCACCAATGATCTCCTTCTTGCCTAATCAAATGACCTCTACTCCATCATAGTCCTTCTCGACCTTTCAGTCTTCCTTCAACATTGTCAACTTCCCCTTTCACTTGGAAACATGATCCAACTTTGGCTTCACTGATACAATCCTCTCCTGGTTCTCCACGTATCTCCCTGGTCTATCCTACTCAGTCTCTTTGAAGGGCTCCTCTTCTGCCTCCCACCCCCTAATTGTGGGAGTCCCTCAAGGTTCAGCTTTGGGTCCCTTTCTATTCTCCATCTACACCCACTCTCTTGAAGAACTCATCCAATCCTATGGATTTAACTGCCATTATTATGTGAATGATTCCCTAATGGGCATTTTCAGCCCTGATCTCTGTCCTTCTCTGCAGTCTCACATTTCCTTTTGCCTTCAGGACAGCTCTACCGGGATGTCTAGCCAACACCTGAAATTAAACATGTCCAAAATAGAACTCCTCATCTTCTCCCCTGTTCTCCCTGTGAGTTTCCCATCTCTGTAGACCACACCATTATCTTCCTTATCTCACAAGCACTACCTTTGGCATTATTCTCAACTCATTTCTCTCATTCAACTCACATATTCAATCTGTCAACAAATCCTTTATGTTCAACCTCCACAACATCGCTAAAATCTGCCCTTTCCTCTCTGATCCAAAGGGCTACGATGTTAATCCAAAAATTCTTACTATCTCATCTCTATCACTGAATCAGCCACACTACTTACCTTACTGCCTCCTGTCTCTTCCCAAGTCTTTCCATACTTCACTCTGCTGCCCGGGTCATTTTTCTTTGGTGGTATTTGTTAAGTACTTACTTTTGTGTCAGACACTGCACTAAGCGCTAGGGTAGATATAAGCCTAACAGTTTGGACACAGTCCATGTCCCACATGAAGATTATAGTCTTCACCCCAATTTTACAGATGAAATAATTGAAGCACAGGGATGTTAAGTGACTTGCCCCAGGTCATGCAACTGAGAAATGGCAGAGAGGGCATTACAACTCAGGCCCTTCTTATTTCCAGGCCCGTGCTGTATCTACTAGGCAACACTGCTTCTCAAAGGTTTTTCTACAGAACCATTCAGTCCATGTTTCCCCACGCCTCAGGAACCTCCAGTGGTTGTCCATCCACCTCTACATCAAACAGAAACTCCTTGGAATAGTCTTTAAAGCACTCAATCACCTTCCGCCTCCTATGCCACCTCACTAATTTCCAATCGCAAGCCAACCTGCTCAGTTTGCTCCTTTAGTGTCATCCCACTCACTGAATCTTGATCTCGCCTCTCTCCCCTTTAATCCCCTCACCCAAACCCTGCCTCTGGGCAGGACTAGTCTCCCAGTAGGACTTCATTTCCTCTTCTACCACTCCCTTCTGTGTCGCCTTTGCAGTTTGATTTGCAACCTTAATTACCCCTTCTATAACACAACAGCATTTATGTATATATCCATAATTTATTCATTTAGGAGACTGTAAGCTCAATGAGCCGGGAATGTGTCTACCAACTCTGATCTATTGAATTCTCCAAAGTGCTCAGTACACTGCTCTGCAAGCAATAAGCTTTCTATAAATTTGATTGACCATTCGACTGATTGATAAGTCTTTAAAATCTCCGATAGACCGGGGCCAGAATTGACAATTGGGTCTCAGACTTTGGGTAGGCTTCCTGAGATTGGGCATGTTGGCTCTGAGTAGGCAGAAAGGGGAGATTAAGAATAATACCACTCACCAACCTGGTCACAACGTCGACCTCATCATCTCCTTATGTTTGTACATATTTATTACTCTATTTATTTATTTATTTATTTTACTTGTACATATCTATTCTATTTATTTTATTTTGTTAATATGTTTGGTTTTGTTCTCTGTCTCCCCGTTCTAGACGATGAGCCCACTGTTGGGTAGGGACTGTCTGTATATGTTGCCAAATTGTACTTCCCAAGTGCTTAGAACAGTGCTCTGCACACAGTAAGCGCTCAATAAATATGATTGATTGATTGATTGATCTCCTACCACTGCACTTTCTCCACCCTCACCAACTCTAGGCCTCCTGGAGGAGGTGAGCTCTCAGCAGGGCCTTGAAGGGAGGAAGAGAGCTAGCTTGGCGGATGGGCAGAGGGAGGGCATTCCAGGCCCGGGGGATGACGTGGGCCGGGGGTCGATGGCGGGACAGGCGAGAGCGAGGTACAGTGAGGAGATTAGTGGTGGAGGAGCGGAGGGTGCGGGCTGGGCAGTAGAAGGAGAGAAGGGAGGTGAGGTAGGAGGGGGCGAGGTGATGGAGAGTCTTGAAGCCCAGGGTGAGGAGTTTCTGCCTGATGCGCAGATTGATCGGTAGCCATTGGAGGTTTTTGAGGAGGGGAGTAATATGTCCAGAGCGTTTCTGGACAAAGATAATCCGGGCAGCAGCATGAAGTATGGATTGAAGTGGAGAGAGACACGAGGATGAGAGATCAGAGAGAAGGCTAGTGCAGTAGTCCAGACGGGATAGGATGAGAGCTTGAATTAGCAGGGTAGCGGTTTGGATGGAGAGGAAAGGGCGGGAAGTCCCTCTCTCTGATCATAATCTTCTCACCTGCCTCAACACTAACACTTCTTTCCCCTGTAAATCCATATTACTCCCTCACAGAGATCTCTCCTCTCTTGACCGCATCCATCTATCTGAGTGCCTCACACCCCACCTCGCCTCCCTTTCCTCTCTACCCAATCTTGATGATCAGATTACTGCTCTCAACTCTACCCTTTCTACTCAGCTAGACTCGCTTGCTCGCCTTTACCTTCGCCGCTCTCGTACCACTAACCCACAGCCCTGGATCACTGCCACTGTCCGCCTCCTTCGTTCTTATGCTGGAGCTGTTGAACGCTGCTGGTGAAAGTCTAAACACCATGCCAACCTCGTTCACTTCAAGTTTATCCTTTCCTGTCTTAACTCAACCCTCTCCTCTGCCAGACAAAACTATTTCTCCTCCCTTATTGACACCCATGCCCATCATCCCCGACAGCTCTTACATACATTCAACTCCCTTCTCAGGCCCCCGGTTCCTCCCCCTCCTCCTTCCCTCACCCCCAAAGATCTGGCCTCCTACTTCATTAATAAAATTAAATCCATCAGATCTGAGCTCCCCAAAGTCACTCACCCACCTTCTCCAACCCCCTGGCTCTCAACGCTCTCTGCTACTCTCCCATCCTTCGCAGCAGTATCCTCAGAGGAGATCTCCTCCCTCCTCTTAAGTGCTACTCCGGCCACCTGTGCTTCTGACCCCATTCCTCTCATCTTATGAAATCTCTCGCTCCGTCCCTTCTCCCCTCCTTAACTTCCATCTTCAACCGATCACTCTCCACTGGTTCCCTCCCCTCTGCCTTCAAACATGCCCACGTCTCTCCCATCCTAAAAAACCCTCTCTTGACCCCACCTCACCTTCTAGTTATCGCCCTATCTCCCTCCTACCATTCCTTTCCAAACTCCTTGAACGAGTCGCCTACACGTGCTGCCTCGAATTCCTCAACGACAACTTTCTCCTCGACCCCCTCCAGTCTGGCTTCCGTCCCCTACATTCTACGGAAACTGCCCTCTCAAAGGTCACCAATGACCTCCTGCTTGCCAAATCCAACGGCTCATACTCTATCCTAATCCTCCTCGACCTCTCAGCTGCCTTCGACACTGTGGACCACCCCCTTCTCCTCAATACGGTATACGACCTTGGCTTCACAGTTTCCATCCTCTCCTGGTTCTCCTCTTATCTCTCCGGTCGTTCATTCTCAGTCTCTTTTGCAGGCTCCTCCTCCCCCTCCCATCCCCTTACTGTGGGGGTTCCCCAAGGTTCAGTGCTTGGTCCCCTTCTGTTCTCGATCTACACTCACTCACTTGGTGACCTCATTCGCTCCCACGGCTTCAACTATCATTTCTACGCTGATGACACCCAGATCTACATCTCTGCCCCTGCTCTCTCCCCCCTTTTCCAGGCTCGCATCTCCTCCTGCTTTCAGGACACCTCCATCTGGATGTCTGCCCGCCACCTATAACTCAACATGTCCAAGACTGAACTCCTCGTCTTCCCTCCCAAACCCTGCCCTCTCCCTGACTTTCCCATCACTGTTGACGGCACTAGCATCCTTCGCGTCTCACAAGCCCACAACCTTGGTATCATCCTCGACTCCGCTCTCTCGTTCACCCCTCACATCCAAGCCGTCACCAAAACCTGCCGGTCTCAGCTCCACCACATTGCCAAGATCCGCCCTTCCCTCTACATCCAAACTGCTACCCTGCTCGTTCAAGCTCTCATCCTATCTCGACTGGATTACTGTATTAGCCTCCTCTCCGATCTCCCATCGTCCTGTCTCTCCCAACTTCAATCCAGATTTCATGCCGCTGCCCGGATTGTCTTTGTCCAGAAACGCTCTGGGCATGTTATTTACCTCCTCAAAAATCTCCAGTGGCTACCAATCAACCTACGCATCAGGCAAAAACTCCTCACCCTTGGCTTCAAGGCCTTCCATCACCTCGCCCCCTTCTACCTCACCTCCCTTCTCTCCTTCTACAGCCCTGCCCACACCCTCCTCTCCTCTGCCACTAATCTCCTCACAGTGCCTCGTCTTGCCTGTCCCGCCGTCGACCACCGGACCACGTCATCCCCCTGGCCTGGAATGCCCTCCCTCCCCACATCCGCCAAGCTAGCTATCCTTCAAGGCCCTACTGAGAACTCGTCTCCTCCAGGAGGCATTCCCAGACTGAGCCCCCTCTCCCCCTCCTCCACCTCCCCATCCCCCCTGCCTTACCTCCTTCCCCTCCCCACAGCACCTGTATATATGTATATATGTTTGTACGTATTTATTACTCTATTTATTTATTTATTTATTTTATACATATTTATTCTATTAATTTTATTTTGTTAATATGTTTTGTTTTGTTCTCTGTCTCCCCCTTCTAGATTGTGATCCCACTGTTGGGTAGGTACTGTCTCTATATGTTGCCAACTTGTACTTCCCAAGCGCTTAGTACAGTGCTCTGCACACAGTAAGTGCTCAATAAATACGATTGAATGAATGAATGAATGAATTATTTGAAGAGGAGCAGAAATGGTCTCCCAGGCCCAGGATCCTTCCACTAGGCTAGGTTGCTCCATACTGTTCTTGAGATAGTCTGCTCCACTTTCTTTGAATGTATTCTGGGTATGGGATTTAAACGAAGATGGTAATTATTTGAGCTTGAGTAATGTGAATCTATCTTAGACTATGAGCCCCACTTTTGATAGGGACTGTGACTGATCTGATTATCTTGAATCTACCTCAGTGCTTAGCACAATGCTAAGATAACAAGTTCTTTGATATGGGCAGCAAGGGCCACTACTTATTCTGTTCAATTGTGCTCTCGCACACACTTAGTACAGTGTTCTGGGCATACTAAGTGCTCAATCAACTACATTGATTGGTTAACAAATGTAAATTTTTAAATTATATTTAGCATGTCTAAGAGGATGGGCACTGAACTAGCACATTTCCTTGAGCTGTTATCCTTTGAAGGGGAAAGCAAGCTGAATAATACCTGTTCCAGGCAATTTTCCCTAATTAACCTCTCATCTCCGCACTTACTGACACTTCCAAACTTCTCGGTTGCCTATGCTTTTCAGTCCTCATGCCCTAAGCACTTATTCTCCTATAACATCCTTCCAGCCTACATGTACATATTTTTAAACTGAGTTGCTTCTTCCTAACTGTAATTGATTTCAGTGTCTGTTTTATAAAAACCTTGAGGACAGGGTTGACATAACGCTTTCTACAGAACTCTGCAAGGAGTCAGTGCTCAATAAATGTTATTGTTTGATTGTTGTTTTCTTGGTTTAGTCTGTGTTTTAGCTTTGTGAAACAGCTTAGGTTTTGTGTAGAATTGCTTGGAACCCAGTCAATTCACAAGCAGCATTCCTTTGTGGACAGAGTATGGGCTTGGGAATCAGAAAGACATGGGTTCTAATACCGGATTTGTCACTTAGTAATAACATTAATAGTGATAATTGTGGTACTTTGTGGGGCTTGTGGTGTGCAGTGCACTCTACTGGGAGCTGGGGGAGATACAGGTTAACCAGGTTAGACACAGTCCTTGTCCTACATGGGGCTCACACTCTTAATCCCCATTTTTCAGGTGAAGTGCCTGAGACTCAGAGAAGTTGGGTGACTTGCCCAAGGTCACACAGTGGACACGTGGTAGAGAAGCAGCGTGGGTCAGTGGAAAGAGCACGGGCTTTGGAGTCAGAGGTCAAGGGTTTAAATCCTGCCTCTGCCACTTGTCAGCTGTGTTACTCATTTTTTATAGTATTTGTTAAGGGTTTACTATGTGTCAAGCACTGTTCTGAGAACTGGTATATATATGAGTTAATCAGGGTCAGATATAGTCCCTGGCCTACATGGGGCTTACAGTCTAAGATGGAGGGAGGAGGATCTATCCTTACTTTAGAGATGAGAAAACTAAGACACAGAGAAGTGTGGTGACTTGCCCAAGATCACACAACAGACAAGTGGTAGAGCCAGGATTAGAAAACAGGTCCTCAATTCCCTGGATTGTGCCCTTTTCTGTGATGCCCCTATTTTCCAGAGGCATCACTGGTGAACCCAACTCATTTCTGTAGTAATTGACTATATGGCCCTTTTCCACTTCAATAGGGTTTTGGACTTTGTGGTGCAGCATGGTGGGCTCTGTGAAGAGTAGACCAGTGGGCTGGAATCTGCTCAAATTTTGGGCAGCGGATGGGGAAGAGAATGACAGGGATCAAGTTCTCTGGTATGGAAAGGTGGAGACCTTTCCTAGTGGCACAGAACTTTCAAAAAGAGAAAGGAGGCATCAACCCTCATTTCCCTTATCTATTTATCCTACTTTCTGCATCAACTATGCACTTGAGTCTGCATTCCTATGGTCCTTTGATATTCACCCCACACAAAGCTCCTGTGCACTTAAGTCCATATCCTTATACTCTTCAAACTCTCCTTTGTGTAATTTATTTTAATGTCTCTCTCCCCTTCTACAGAGTAAACTCCTTGTGGTCAGAGATAGTATCTACCAATTCTTTTGTACTGTAATGATCAACAGGTTTAGTGCAGGGCTCTGAACACCTTAAGTGTTCAATGAATACCATGGACTGTTGGAAATATGGACTTATCCATCTTTTTTTCAACCTCTTTCTCTCTGTCTCCCCCATTTCTTATCCCTAACGACCTGGCCTCCTTCTTTACTGAGAAAATTAAAACCAACAGACGTGATCTCCTTTAATCACCCTTGCTCTTCTTCATTCCATCTGTCCTTCTGATCCTTCATCAAATCTCCCATCTTTCCCAGCTATATCTCGAGAGGAGGTCTCCTGCCTTCTATCAAAATTCACCCTCTCCGTTTGCGCACCCAAAGCCATTCTTTCACAATTTATCAATGCATTTTCCTCTGCTCTTCTTCCCTCCCTGACCGCCATCCTCAACCGTTTGCTAGCCAATGGCGTTCCCCCGACTGCTTTCAAGCATTCCCTATCCTAATAAATATTCCTTGACCCTCGACTCCGTCCAGTTATCATCCCATTTCCCTCCTACCATTCCTTTCCAAATTCCTTGAGTGTGTTGTCCACACCTGATGTCTCAAGTTCCTCTTCTCCAAATCTCTCCTTGGCCACCTTCAATCTGGCTTCCATCCACTTCATGACACAGAAACCATCCTTTCAGAAGTCACAAATGATGTCCTTCTTGCCAAATCCAGCAGCCTCCAATCCATCCTAATCCTCCTTGACCACTCAGCCGCCTTCAACACTGCCAACCACCACCTTCTCCTGGGAACATTATCCAATCTAGACTTCATCGACACTGTCCTTGACTAATTATCCTCCTGTCTCTTTGAACACTGATTCTCAATTTCTTTCATAGAATCCTCCTTTGTCTCCCGTTCCCTAACACTGAGAGTCCCTCAAGGTTCAGTTCTGAGTCTGCTTCTATTCTCCATCTATGCCCACTCCCTTGGAGAACTCATTTTCTTCCAAGGCTTCAACTACCACCAACTACCTAGGTGGATGATTCCCAAATCTACGTCTCCAGCTCTGATCTCTCTCCCTCTCTGCAGCCTCACATTTCCTTTTGCCTTCAGAACATCTGTACTTGACTATCTCTGCCATCATCTCAAACTTAACATGTCCACAATAGAACTCCTCACCTTCTCACCCAAACCCTATCCTCCCCTGATTTCACTATCACTTATAGACAGCAGCAGCATCTTTCCTGTACAACAAGCCCTTAGCCTTGGCATTATCCTTGACATATCTCTCCTTCAACCCACAGGTTCAATAAATCACTTAATCTTGTGATCATTATCACAGTGATCAATAAATGAATGATCGATAAATCATTCAGTCAGTAGGTCATATTTATTGAGCACTTTCTGTGTGCAGAGCACTGTACTAAAAACTTGGGAGAGTACAATATAATAATATAACTGACACATTTGGTGACCACAACAGGGAGCTAACAGTCTAGAGGGGGACACAGCGATTAACATAAATAAGTGAAATTGCTGATTATGTACATAACTGCAGTGGGGCTGGGATGGGGGGATGACTCAAGGGAGCTAGTCAGGGAGATGTGGAAGGACCTGTGAGAACTGAAAATGAGGGCTTGGTCAGGGAAGGCCTCTGGGAGGAGATGTGCCTTCAGTGCCTTCTTTTAGACTGTGAGCCCACTGTTGGGTAGGGACCGTCTCTATATGTTGCCAACTTGTACTTCCCAAGCACTTATTACAGTGCTCTGCACACAGTAAGCGCTCAATAAATACGATTGATTGATTGATTGATTCAGTAAGGATTTGGAGGAAGGGAGAGTAATTGTTGGATGTGAAGAGGGAGGGCATCCCAGGCCAGTAGTAGGATATGGGCAAGAAGTCGCTGGCAAGATAGTTGAGATCTAGATACAAGGAGAAGGTTGGCATTAGAGGAGTAAAGGGTGCAGGGTGGGTTATAGGAAAAGAGGAGTGAGGTGAAGTAGGAGGGAAAAAGGTGATTGAGTGGATTAAAGTCGATGGTAAGGGGTTTCTTTTTTATGCGGAGGTGGATAGGCAACCACTGGAAATTCTTGAGGAGTGGGGAAACATGTCCTGAGCATTTTTGTAGAAAAATGAACAAGGCAGCAGAGTGAAATGAGGATTGGAGTGGGGAGAAACAGGAAGCTGGGAGGTCAGCAAGGAGGCTGATAGCGTTATCTAGGCAGAATATACAAGTGTTTGAATTAATTTGGTAGCAATTTGGATGGAGAGGAAAGGGTGGATTTTAGCAATGTCATGATTGTGCAAACAACAAGATTTAGTAATGGGAATGTGCAACCAAGAAGATTTAGTGATGAATTGAATATATAGCCTGACTGAGAGCAGAAAGTCAAAGATAACACCAAGATTGAGGTTCAACCTTCACAGCATTGCTAAAATCCTCCCTTTTCTCTTTGCCTTCCTGATCCCTTGCCCCTCAGGTCCTGGTCACCTACTTTATTGAGAAAATTGAGTTTATCAGATATGATCTCCCTAACAACTCCCCTGCTTCTCGCCTGGTCCTGGTGCTTCTTGAACTTTCTCACCCTTCCAAGCAGAATGTAAAGAGGAGATCTCTTGTGTTCTCTCAAAATCCACCCCCTCCACCTGTGCATCTGACCCCATCCCTTTGCACCATATCAAAACATTTGCTGCCACTTTCTTCCCTCCCTGTCATCTTCAACTGTGCCCTCCAATGGCTTCTCCCCTACTGATTTCAAGTACACTCATGCTTTCCTTATCCTTCTTCTCCTGATCCCACGGCTCCATTCAAGGCTTAGCAATTAATAAATCAACCAGACAATCAAATTTATTGAACACCTACTGTGTGCCGAGCAGTGATCTGAGCACTTGGGAGAAATGCAATACTTCAGAATTGGTAGACACATTCCCTGCTCAATGAGCTTACAGTCTTCGGGGGAGATACACATTAATATACATAAATGAATAAATTGTGGATATAAACATAAGTGCTGTAATAAGTGCTGACATTTCCTTCTGCCTTCAGGATATCTCCATTCAAACTTAACAGATCCAAAATAGAACTCCTTATCTTTCCACCCAAACCCTGTCCTTCCTTGACTTTCCCATTACGATAGACAACACCAGCACTATTACTGTCTCACATGCTGTTAAGCTTAGTGTTATACTTGACTCCTCTTTCTCATTCAACCCACATTGTCAACCTTCACGATACTGTTAAAATCTGGCTTTTCCTTTCTATCAGATCTTCTAGCAAGATAATCCTATCCTTCCTTAATTACTCTATCAGCTTTCTTGCTGACCTCCCTGCCTTGTGGCTTCCCCAACTCGAGACTATACTGCCTGGATCATTTTTCTACACAAACGAGAACCCCCAGTGGTTGCTAATCCACCTTTGCATCAAACAGAAACATCTTTCTATTGTCTTTGAAGCCCTCAATCAGATTATCCCCTCTTACCATACTTAACTGATTTCCTACAATAGCCCAACCCTCACACTTTACAACTGTAGTGTCATCTTGCTTGCTGTAGCTCAGTGCCATCTCTCTTACCACCTACTCATGGCTCAAGCCCTCCCATTGACTTGGAGCTCCATAAACAACAGACCACCACACTCCCCAAATCTTCTCCAAGGGGCCTGCAATAATCACATCCTCTTTTCCCCTACTCCCTCTCACTCCAAATCACCTACACATTTCAGTTGGTACCGTTTAAGGAGTTTATATTTACTCCAACCTCCCCCGCTCTGCACGTATGTACATTTCCATTATATATTTATTTGCATTAACGGCTATCTTCTCATCTAGACTGTGAGCTCATGTGGCCTGGGAATGTGTCTACCAAATCTGTTTTATTGTATACTCTCAAGTGCTTCATATGGTACTCTGCAAACAGTAAGGTGCTCAATAAATGCCATTGATTGATTGCTTGATTTATTGAAAATCTCAGTCCTTCCTTCCCATTTCCCATCCTGTCCCTTCTGCTCTCTGTTCTTCAGGCCTCACTCGTTTTCCTCCAGATTTTCCCCTATGCCTTATCCACCAGGACTCTCCCTTGGAGAACTCATTTTCTCCCGTGGCTTCAACTCCCACCTCCATGTGAATGATTCCCTAATCTAAAACTCCAGCCCTGATCTCTCTCCCTCTCTGTTTCCTCGCATTTCCTTTTGCCTTCAGAACGTCTCTATTTGAATGTCCCCTCCAACACCTCAAAATTAAGATGTCAAGGGAGGAGTTTGGTGTTTGACCAAAAAGGGGTTGCCTACATCTACCCCGTTCCGGTAGTGGTGCCAGCTTCCTGTCCTGCAGGATCAGTAGTGGAGCCACTCTGGGTGGTCGGGCTCTTCCTCATGAGTGAGCAATCTGGACTTTCAATCCACTAGCCTCAGGAAGCAGCACTGACATTCATGCAGATCCATTCATTCATTCAATCATATTTATTTAGCACTTACTGTGCTTTCCCTGTACTAAGCTCTGGGAAAGTACAATTTGGCAACAGATAGAGACAATCCCTACCCAACAAACAGCTCACAGTCTAGAAGGGGGGACGGACAACAAAACAAAACAAGTAGACAGGCGTCAAAACCATCAAAGTATTGATGGTATTAGACTATCAAAAAGAGTTTCAGATCCTGTTAAACCTCCTAAAAGTCCCTTTTATCATCGTTTTAGCTCACAGGCAGTACTAAGGAATAAACACAGCTTGAAAATGCATCACCACCAAAATGAACATGAAAGGTAGGATCAATACTGTTTTACCAAAATTGTGAAAATATACATATGTTAAGTTGCAGCTGGTTTTATCCCTATTCATTTACAACCAAGACCAAGAAAAAAGGGAAACACTTAAAAGGTCACTGAAAATTCAAGCAAGCAGAAGGTATTACTTCACCACACTGCACGCCCATTGTCTAAGTAAAATAAGACTTCCCCTTAAGCTAATGAGATGCCTTAGGGGAAGGAGTTGTGCCAGGTCTACTTTCTCTAGACTGTAAGGGTGGAGTTAAATGGGTTAGCGAGCGCCTTTAGAGGTTGACAACAGAAAGCAACTGTTAAACCAATTTTTTTTGTGGTATTTATTAAGGGTTTACAGTGTGCCCGGCACTGTGCTATACGAGCAGTGGTAGACACAGATAATCAAGTTGGACACCGTCCCTGTCCACCATAGGGCCCACGGTCTCAATCTCCCTTCTACAAATGAGGTGACTGAGTCACAGAGAAGTTTAAGAGACTTGCCCAGAGTCACACAGAAGACAAGTGGTAGAGGAGTCAGGATTAGAACTCAGGTCCTCCAACTCACAGTCCTGCATTCTTATCACTGTGCAATACCGCGTTCCAAAACTGATTGTTTTTTTAATTTAAAAAACAAAAAAACTAAAAACCTGAATTATGTTAAAATTCAAATATGCCCCCTACCCAACTAAAAGCCCCTTCATCCCACACCTGATCCTACCAACTAAGAACTGAACTCCAAAGCCCAGACCTCGACAACCGTGACCTCACCCGGATTCCTCCTTTGTCTCCCCCAGTTGCCCCCGGGAAGGTTGTCACGTTGCTTCCCCAAAGCGTCCTTTGGCTGACCAAGTGGGCAGTGGGCAGCGGGCAGCATTGGAGGCGGGGCCTGCTGCTCCTCCCCTCAGTCCTCTGCCCTCGGCTGCCCCCCACCCTCCATAGCCTCCCAACACTCTCCCCTCGCCCCCTCCTTTCTGCCCCCAGACCCCCAACTCTCCCCTCTTCGCTCTCCCCCCAGTATCTGCCCACACCTCCCTCTCTCTCAACCCCTGGCAACCCCTCAGGCCCCAGACACTGCCGGACACGGTCGCCCTCCGTCCTCTCCCCCTCTTCTGATCCCTGCCGTTCCCCCGACCCTCCATCACCTGCCCACCCATGCCCGCCCCCTCTGCCACCCCGATCACCCACACTCAGACCCTACAAACCCCCTTCCTCTCTATCTTCCCAAGATCCTGCCACCTGCCTGGACCCCAGATGCTGCCGACACACTTCCTCTGCTGCTACCCCAGACTCTGCCGACTCCCGAGCCCCCATCCTCTGCCACTCCCCCAGTCTCCAGCCCCAGCCCACCTCTCTCCTCTGCCGCCCCCCCCGGCCCCCAACCCCAGCCGCTCCCCTGGCCATGTAGACCCTGTTCCATGCTGAATCCATGCTGCCTGGGACTCTTATTCTGTCTCCTAGGACTCCAGCTGGGGAAGAGCAGAGCCCCAGCCCGGCTCACCAGCCTTGAGCCAGAGGCAAGAGAGGAGATGGAGGATCAACCCCTCCTCCTCCAGGGCCATGAGCCCAGAGGCTGAGCTGAGCTAGACGGGAACTCTCCTGGAGCCCACCTACAGGGAGGAGGATGTGAGGAGCAGGTTTTGTCCCCTGTTTTTGTCCCACCTCCCCATTAGACTTGGAGCTAGGGAGCCCCTCTCCCTCCAGCTCTGTGCATCTGCTCAGCTCAGGAACTTTCCACTGTCCCCACTAGATCCTGCCCTGAATGGAAAATTGCCCAAGACCCTTGGAGTAATATGCCCAGAGCAGCTGCTCCACTGCCCTGGGGATCATCCTGTCCTAGCCTGGAATTTTCTCCATGGTAACCAGGGAGGTGACAGTAAGAATCTCTGTAGAAGTCCAGCTTGGACGAGGCGAGAGCCCAGGAGGCCATGGGAAAAACACCTCAGTGATCCATGAGACCAGCCAGTCCTGACTCTGATTGAGGTTCGCCACTGAATCCCTGCTGGGTGTCCCTGACAGGATTTTTTTAATGGCATTTATTAAGTGTTTACTATGTGCAAAGCACTGTTCTAAGCGCTGGGAAGGTTACAAGATGATCAGGTTGTCCCATGGGGGGATCACAATCTTAATCCCCATTTTACAGATGAGGTAACTGAGGCACAGAGAAGTTAAGTGCCTTACCCAAAGTCACACAGCTGACAATTGGCGGAGCCGGGATTTGAACCCATGACCTCTGACTCCAATGCCCGTGCTCTTTCCACTGAGCCATGCTGCTTCTCTTTTCTGTTTTCTTTAGCCCTGCTACTGTAGTAATATTGGGGTTGAGGAAAAATGTTAGGCAATACAAACAACAGCCTTGAACTAGTGTCCTAGGGATCATTTCCTCTTCAACTATTCCCGGGTGCTCCTGATAGGCTGCGGCAGGATCACATAGCATCTGGGGATGGAGTTGCAGCTGAGGAGCCCCGTCACAGTAGCTGGGTTGAAGAAGATTTCTGTGGCCACCATTGCTTTCTGTTTGGTGCTCTGGTACAAGGAGAGGAAGGAGGCCCAGATGCTGCAGAACACCAGCAGGACAAACATGATGAAATTAGCCTTGTTGAAGCTATCCGGGAGCCTCCTGCCCAGGATACCCAAGGTGAAACTCACCAAGGCCAGAATGCCCAGGCAGCCTAGGACCCAGTAGAAGGCAGTCACAGAGCCCTTGTTACACTCAACGATGATGAGTCGTAGCTCAGAGTGAATGTCCACATGCGGAAAGCAGGGAACAGTACCCACAAGGATTGAGTAAATTATCGTCTAGACCAGGGACCAGACCAGATCTTTAAATGGGGCTAGAAAATTATTCCAGAATTGCATCTTTCTGGCTACCCCAGTTTCCCTAGTAGTAGTCCTCACTGGGAATCCCAGTCTGAAAAAAGTGGTTTCAGGCCTGGAGGAGCTCTGGAGGACACTACAGCAAGACAGACTCTCATCATCTTTGTCCCCAAAGCCAGGCCAACTCCCTGTCCCCTTGCCCCTCCAATCAATGCTATCTTCTGAATGTATCCTTTTTGCAGTACAGTGCTCTAGGCCCTTGGGAGTGAACAATACAGTTGGTAGACATCCTTCCTGTCCACAGGAAGCTCACAATATAGTGGGGGAATCAGACAAGAAAATCGGTTACAGACGGGAGAGGCAACAGAGTACAAGGATATATACATTAGGGCTCTGGTGTGGAGTAACTATCAAAGTGCTGGAGAGAATGCATGCTAGTACATAAGAGATGCAGAAGGGAGAACTAGAATGGGGAGGTGAGTGGATAGTCAATGAAGGTTTCCTGGAGGTGATATGATTTTGGTAGAGCCTTGTAGATGGGTTGAATTTTTGACTCTGACATGAAGGGAGAGAGAATTTCCTTGCCAGAGAAAGGATGTGAGCAAAGAGTCAACCGCAAATAAGATGGAGTACAGTGAATAGGTTCCTGTGAGAGGAGCAAAGTTGTACGGACTGGGTTGCAGTAGGAGATGAAAAGGGATAAGCAGGATGAGCGAGGGAGATAGCTGATTAAATGCTTTGGAGCTGATGACCAGGAGTTCCTGTTTGGTGTGGAGAAGAATGGGAGACCCCTGGAGTTGGGGGATCGGTGCAGAATGACTTTTCAGAAAAATGCTCTGGGCAGAAGAGTGGAGCATGGACTGGAGTGGGGAAAGGCTGGAGACAGGGATGTCAGCGAGGAGACTGATCCAGAGGCCAAGGCAGGATACATTGTGCTCGGATCTGCATGGTGGCATTTTGGATGAAGACAAAGGGGTAGGCTCTAGAGATTTTGTAAAGGTAGAGCCCACAGTAACTGGTGACTGATTGGAGATCGGCATTGTAAGTCAAAGAAGGTTCTAAGGTTTGGGATCTCCTACATCCCCAGAGCGCCCTGAAGCAACAGACATTGCCCAGTGGTCATCACCTGAGAAAGCTGCCGCCATAACAGGCTTCAGTATCTTCTGTTAACTGAGCAGGAGCTCATAATACATAGGAACCAGGCTCCCTTCCCTTACCCTGTTCCCATAGAAAGATTTGCAGACCTGTGCCCTAGTGAAAATTGATCGTTATGATATTTTTAAGTTCTCACTATATGCATAGAACCAGTGGGGAAGATGAAAGATAATTATGCTGGAAACAGTCCATGTCCCACATAAGGCTCACAGTCTAGTGGGAGAGAGAGGAAAGATATTTAATCGCTATTTTACAGATGAGCAAACAGGCACAGAGGGGACAAGTGATTTGTGCATGGTCAATCGATTGATTCACTAATTGAGCAGGGTCACTTAGCAGACAGATGGTGGAGTGAAGATTAGAACCCAGCTCCTTCTGACTCGAGATCGAATTTCTATCCCCTAAGCGTCATTGCTTCTTTGATCCTAGCACCAGAAATATTTATTGAGCATTTGCATTACCAGCACTGAAAGAGGAGTTAAGGAACCAGAGTAATTAATGCCTCCCCGCCCACAGGAGGCCCACACTGAAAGGGGGTGGGAGGGTCGACTGGAAAGATCCAATTCAAAACTTAATTCTAGGTCCCATGCTCGTTTCCACAGAGGAGAGTTTAATGTTGTAGAAGCCCTAGGCTCAATTTCCCAATGTTCTCCTGAGCTCAATTTGGGATCCAAGGTCTCCAAACCTTCTACCTTCAAACTCAAACAATCAAACAGTTGCATTTATTGAGCAACTATTGTGTGCAGGGCACTATATTAAGCAATTGGGAAAGTACAACACAACAGACATTTTCCCTGCCCACAGTGAAAACTCATCTCCTGAAGTCAAGCTGGAGGCAGATGGGAGTAATGGGAGTAACATCATCAAGGAAGACCTGGGCACTGTGCTTTGTGTCCAAGCTCCCATCTTTCCACCCATCAGAATCCTCCCTTCAAGTCTGAGAGCTTTTCATCCTGCCCATCACTGTGAGTCCAACCACGGTTCTGGGGCCCATCTCTATAGCAGCCAAATGATTATTTTTAATGTTGCATTGGACTTTCCCTAGCTCTTTGTAGAGTGCTCTGCACACAGTAAGTATTCAATAAATACAATTGAATAAATAAAGTGGCTCGGCCTGAAGAATTCTGGGTAAAGTGGTCGGGGTTAGGGGTTTGGGGTGAAGGTGCACCTCCGTAGGAGGGTTAAGGGGCAGTGTCCCCAGAATCTGGTAGTGGTTGTAAATATTTTTAAGGTTTACTTTCCAATAAAGTAAAAGTTCCTTGTGGGCCAGAAACATGTCATTTCATTATTATGTACTTCCCAAGAGCCTTGTAGAGTGTGCTTTTCAATCACATACAAGTAATAATAATTGTGGTATTCATTCATCGTTTACTATAGACCAAGAACTGTAGCAGGCCCTGGAGTAGATACAAGATAATCAGTCCCGATCCCACAAGGGGGATCACAGTCTAAGTGGGAGGGAGAATAGGTAATTAATATTAGATCTATTAGCACTAAGTATTGAGCACTTAATTTTGGCAAAGCACTGTCTTAAGCATTTGGGAACGTACAGTCAAAATGATAGGCATGGTGCATAGTTCACAATGCTGCTTTATAGCTGAGGAACCTGAAGAATAGAGAAGTTAAGTGATTTGTCCAAGGTCACGCCACACCAAGGGACAGAGCCAGGATCAGAATCCAGGTCCCCTGACTGCCTGGCCTGTGTTCTTTCCAAAGGCCATATTGCTTCTCGATGAGAGATCTGGCACCTGTTAACAAGGAATTTTACTGTCTGAGAAATCAGGAGGGATGTGGAACCAGAGCCTGGATGGGCTGAGAAAGAATGCCAGCAGCTCTGTATAGTCACACCCACAGGGGCTCTCCTTAACTTCAACTCTGGAAAGATCCAAACCCCAGGTGGAATCGGGAAAAGAAACCACAGATGATACACTCCATACTGTCCTGCCTGTTTCCATTCATTTTACTCATGGGTCTACGGTCAGGGACTTGTGGCCCAGAGCTCATGTCAAGTTCAGATCACTTTGGCTCACAGTGGGACTGTGCTCTGAGCCTCTGTTCAGGCCCCTCCTATCTTCGTGGAAGGAAGTTTCTACCTGCCTGGGGATGCAGGACGAAGCTATGGGTCAGAGAGAGGTGGGAGCCCAGTTGGCTAGTGGGGAGAGGGGACTTGGCTGACCAGAATGAAGGGCAGGCCTACCTCAGGGATGAATCTGGTCCTGCAGGCCACAGATGGGCACCAGGAACCAGGTCTGCTTGAAAACTATTATGTCCTTGAACCTGGGTTGTGTCTGAGCAGCAAATCTGTCCCAGGCCACAGCTTTTTGGACACTGGTCCAACCTTGCCTGTTCCCAGCAATCACAAAGTAATTGTTAGGTTAATGGTTGTTGCCGGGGCAGCCCAGAGATGACAGATGCTGTTTGGGAGGTCAGTTTACGGGAGAAAAGATCAGGCCCCCTCTCCTGCTGGACTCTGGGCCCTGTTGTTAGGGAAAATGCAAGAAAGCTTGAGCCCCTTTCCCAAGCATTGACACTGAGGTAATGTCTGTATTGGTAACAGGTATACTTAGTGTGGGAAGCAGAGTGACCACACAGTTTAGGTCAGGATGTGGGGAGTGACCTTTCAGATGGTTATCCAGCCTAGTCACAATGACCTTTGCTGTGGGAAGCAGAGAAATGGAATATTCAATGCTCAGGTTTACTCCCTTACACTTTATGACCTTATCACCTCTTCCAGCCTCCTGCCTGATGTCACCCTGCTGACCTTGTGGTGACAACCGAGATACACACTGGTGACAAGGGAAACACTTCTGAGGAGTTCCTCCCCCACCTGTGACTGGTCCCTTAAGCTTGAAGCAGAACTAAATACCGTTTTGTTGCTAGCTGAGGAATGATTCAGTCCCTCCTTCCCCTTCCTGTCTCGCTGGGCCTAAGCCTGAGCCACATGGCCTCAGCCCAGACTCGGGAGCTCTGGAGATCACTCCTGCCTGGGAGCTCCACACCTGCATCCCTTAGATCTTCAACCAAAACAAAGGCTGGAAATAACTTGACATCTTCCCCGCAACATTCTCCAGTAACTCTCGATCCCCAGGAGGGGCAGGAGGGGGAGGGAGTTGTTTTCCCCATCAACAGTGTCGGTCCCAAATGTGGCAATGGGGTTGGCAGGGGGTGCATCAGGCAGGAGGCCAGGAGAGGTGACAAGGTCAGAAAGTTTCACTGAGAAATGCTGTGCTGAGAAGTTCTCGACTCCCATCCCCTGTCCCCTCATCAGGGGCCTCTGTGGCTAGTCCTGGCAACCCCCTAACTCACAGGGGAGAAGTGGGAAGGGGGGGAATTCCTCATCTGGCCCGAGCTATGAGGTCACCCTGATTACATCACCCCCCACAGCCCCATCAACAACCAGATATAACACTGTGGTTCTTACAGTCTAGACTTCTAGACAGTATGCACCTTGTGGGCAGGGAACATGTCAACCAATGCTGTACATTGTACTGATTGCTTATTACAGTGTAATAATTATAATAATAATAAAGGCATTTATTAAGTGCTTACTTTGTGCAAAGCACTGTTCTAAGCGCTAGGGAGGATACAGGGTGATCGGGGGATCACAGTCTTAATCCACATTTTACAGTTGAGGTAACTGAAGCACAGAAAAGTTAAGTGACTTGCCCAAAGTCACACAGCTGACAAATGGCAGAGCCGGGATTTGAACCCATGACCTCTGACTCCACAAACAGTGCTCTTTCCATTGAACCACACTTCTTCTCTACTGTCCACATTAATCATTTAATAAATATGATTGATTGATTCATTGATCGACTGATTCCTTTAAACCCGCTCATGTCTTCCCTATGCTAAACACACTCTCCCTTGACCCCATGATTCTCTCCAGTTGCCACCCTTTCTTCCTCTTACCAGTCCTCTCCGAATTGTTTGAGCAAGTTTTCTGCACTGGCTGTCTCCACTTCCTGTCCTCCAATTCTCTTCTTGACCCCTCCAATCTGGCTTCTGTCCCATGTGCTCCATGGAAACTGCCCTCTTATGATCTCCTATGATCTCCTTTTTGCCATATCAAAAGACTTCTACTCCGTGCTGATCCTCCTTGAACTTTAAGCTGCCTTCAACACTGTCAACCACCTCCTTCGCTTGAAAACATTATCCAACCTCAGTTTCACTGACACTGTCCTCTCCTGGCTCTCCTCCTATCTCCTTGGTCGTTTCTTCCCAGGCTTTCATGGGCTCCTCCTCTGCCTCCCAACTAACTGTGGAAGTACCTCAAAGTTCAGTTCTGGGTCCCCTTCTATTCTCCATCTACACCCACTCACTTGCAGAACTCATTCAATCCTCTCACTTCAACTGCCATCACTAAGCAAATGATTCCTTTCTCTGCATCTTCAGCCCTGATCTCTGTCCTGCTCTGCAATCTCCCATTTCCTTCTGCCTTCAGGACAGATCTGCTTGGATGTCTAGCCAGCATCTGAAATTAACATGTCCAAAGCATAAGTCCTCATCTTCCTACCCAAACACTGTCCTTCCTATGACTTTCCCATCACTATAGACAACACCGCCATTCTTCCTCTCTCACAAGCCCATAACCTTGGCATTATTCTCAACTCATCTCCCTCATTCAATTCACATATAAAATCTGTCCACAAATCTTTTATGTTTAACCTTCATTACATCACTAAAATCCTACCTTTCCTCTTCTACCCAAAGTCCTACCATGTTAATCCAAAAACTCCTCCTGTCCCACCTTGACTACTGCAACGGGAACTTTACTGACCTCCTTGCCTCCTGTCTCTTCCCATGCCAGCACATACTTCGCTCTGCTGTCCAGGTCTTTTTTTTTAAAAAAGATATTTGTTAAGTGTCAGAAACTGTACTACACACCAGCGTAGGTACTAGTTAATCAGGTTGGACACAGTAGTCATTCAGTCATTCATTAGGTCATATTTATTGAGCGCTTACTGTGTGCAGAGCACTGTACTAAGCGCTTGGGAAGTACAAGACGGCAACATATAGAGACAGCCCCTACCCAACAACGAGCTCACAGTCTAGAAGGGGGAGACAGACAAAAAAAAAATAAAACATGTGGACAGGTGCCAAGTCGTCATAACAAAACGATTTAAAGCTAGATCCACATCATTTACATAATAAATAGAATAGTAAATATGTACAAGTTAAATAGAGAAATAGATCAGTAGAAACATATATTAAGGTGCTGTGGGGAGGGGAAGGATGGAGGGTGGGGGGTATGGGGAGGAGAGGAAAAAGGGGGCTCAGTCTGGGAAGGCCTCTCGGAGGAGGTGAGCTCTCAGTAGGGATTTGAAGGGAGGTAGAGAGCTAGCTTGGCAGATGTGTGGAGGGAGGACATTCCAGTCCAGGGGGAGGACTTGGGCCGGCGGTCGATGGTGGGACACGCAAGAACGAGGTCAATCTTATTTGAGCACTTCCCGTGTGCAGAACACTGTCCTAAGCGCTTGAGAGAAGACAACAGTACAGTAAACAGACACATTCCCTGCCCAAGGCGAGCCCAATTGGACGTTCTTATAATTTATTCCAATTGCTCCCGAACATTTTTCATCCCTTCTGCCCCAGCAGACTGTCGGCTCGTTTGGAAAAAAATCTGTCAAGTTTTCTGCTAAGCGCTGGGATAGGTACAAGTTCCTTGGGTCGGACTCCGTCCCTGCCCGACATGGGGCTCACAGGCTAAATAAGCAGGAGAACAGGTATTTAATCCCATTTTACAGTAGAAAAAACTGAGGCACAGAGCAGTTAAGTGACTTGCCCGAGGTCACAGAGCAAAACAATTAGCAGAGCAGGGATTAGAACCCGGGTCCTCTGACTCCCAGGCCCGGGCTCTTTCCACTAGGGCCAGGCTTCTTCTCACGTGGGCAAGTTATATATTGCTTTAGCCTGCTTTGTTTTTCTTAATGGCATTTGTTAAGTGCTTACTATGCACCAGGCACTATACTAAGCGCTGGGGTAGATACACGCTAATCAAACTGGACTCAGTCCCTGGCCCGCATAGGGCTCACAATCTTAAGCCCCGTTTTTCAGCTGAGGTAACTGAGGCCTAGACAAGCAAAGTGACTGCCCAAGGTCACCCTGCAGACAAGTGGCACAGCCGACATTAGAATCCAGGTCCTTCTGACTCCCAGGCCCGGGCTCTACCCACTAGGCCACGCTGTTTCCATTTGTAAATCGTACTTCTCAAGCATCTAGTTCAATGCACAACACCCAGAGAGTGCTCAATAAATACCACTCCTGCCACTGCTACTACTACTGCCCCTTGGGATGTCCAAGAGGGTTTAGGGACCCTGCTGTGTCAGGGTACTTTGGGACCTGTGGGGAGCCCCACACCCCATTAATCACATCTGAAATAACCCACAGGTCCTCTCTTGGAGGGTATCTGTTTCCCCAGATCTAGGCCCTCCACTCTGGCCACTTCCCACGACCCAAGGGCCTCGAGAGCCTCTGAGCTTCCAGGGGTTGGAAATCCTAGACGATCCTTAAATAAAAGAGAAGGGGGGTGAGGGGGAGAGTCAGTGGGAAATACGATGAGACTCGTGAAAGGGTCCGCAGAATACAGAGATGGACAGAGGTTGGAATTGGAGAGGCAGATTTGGGGGTCACCTGAATAACCGAAGCGGTTCCTTAAAGACTCCGTGCCTCAGTTCCCTCAGCTGCAAAGTGGGGGATTCAATACCCAATCGATCAGTCAACCAGAGGTATTTACTGAAAACTTACTATGCTGTATTCAGTCCTAAAGAGAGTACAATGTAACAGAATTGGCAAACGAGTACCCTGCCCATAACGAGATTACAGTCTACTTTGATGATCTTGGACATACCCCAACGTTTTGCACAGTGCTTGACACGACCTCTCAGAGGTTTCGGCTGCTGCAGGCAGAGAGGTCTCCGACTCCCGAAGCTGCTGCGTTTGCAGCTGCTGCATGATGAGAGCTTTCCGGCCCCGGGAACTGCTGTGGTTGCAGCTGCTGCATGGACAGAGCTGTCTGACTTCTGGAGCCGCTGCGGTTGCAGCTGACGCCTGCACAGAGCTTTCGGGCCCCGGGACCTACTGCTGCATGCAGAAAACTCTCCGGCCCCTGGACCTGCTGTAGGCAGACAGCTCTACGTCCCCTGGAGCTGCTGCGCTTGCACAGTGACATCGTGGTCCAAGCATAACGTCCCAGGAAGTCTATTTCTGAAGCACAAGCATGCTTAGCAGTAACTAAGAGGAACCTATGAAGGTCTAGGGTAGTTCTAGGTAGCTCTACAAAGCCATCTGTCTCAGGGCCAGGGAGCTGCCTCGGATGACTGGGTCATCCTGATGAAGAGGATAAATGTGTTCAGTTCTGTTTCTGCCTTGGAGAGATGCCAAAACTCCCTCCGAAGGGAATTCTTAAGAGCAGAAATTGCAAAGGAAAGCATGCTCTCTGATTCACCTAGTTTTCTGCTTTCCCTCTCTGGCCGTTCATTCTCAGTCTCGTTTGCAGGTTCCTCCTCCCCCTTCCATCCCCTTACTGTAGGAGTTCCTCAAGGGTCAGTTCTTGGTCGCCTTCTGTTCTCTATCTACACTCACTCCCTTGGTGAACTCATTTGCTCCCATGGCTTCATCTATCATCTCTACGCTGATGACACCCAAATCTACATCTCTGCCCCTGCTCTCTCCCTCCCTTCAGGCTTGTGTCTCCGCCTGCTTTCAGGACATCTCCATCTGGATGTCTGCCCGCCATCTAAAACTCAGTATGTCCAAGACTGAACTCCTTATCTTCCCTCCCAAACCCTGCCCTCTCCCTGACTTTCCCATCACTGTAGCCGTCACTACCATCCTTCCCGTCTCACAAGCCTGCAACGTTGGTGTCATCCTCGACTCTGCTCTCTCGTTCAACCCTCACATCCAATCCGTCATCGAAACCTGCCGGTCTCACCTCCGCAACATCGCCAAGATCTGCCCTTTCCTCTCCATCCAAACTGCTACCCTGCGGGTTCAATCTCTCATCCTATCCCGACTGGATTACTTCATCCAGAGGAGTGGAGGGTGGCGGGCTAGGCAGTAGAAGGAAAGACGGGAGGTGATGTAGGAGGGGGCGAGATGATGGAGAGTCTTGAAGCCGAGAGTGAGGAGTATTTGCGTGATGCGTAGGTTGCCTGGTAGCCACTAAAGATTTTTGAGGAGGGGAGTAATATGCCCAGAGCGTTTCTGCACAAAGATGATCCGGGCAGCAGCGTGAAGTATAGACTGAAGGCTGCTGCTGCTGTACCATTCAGCCTTCTCTCTGATCTCCCATCCTCCTGTCTCTCCCCACTTCAGTCTACTCTTCACGCTGCTGCCCGGATCATCTTTGTGCAGAAACGCTCTGCGCATATTACTCCCCTCCTCAAAAATCTTTAGTGGCTACCAGTCAACCTACGCATCACGCAAAAACTCCTCACTCTCGGCTTCAAGGCTCTCCATCATCTCGCCCCCTCCTACATCACCTCCCATCTTTCCTTCTACTGCTTAGCCCGCCACCCTCCACTCCTCTGCCGCTAACCTCCTCACTGTGCCTCGTTCTCGCCTGTCCCTCTGAAGACCCATGGCCCACGTCCTCCCCTTGGCCTGGAATACCCTCCCTCCGGAAATCCGCCAAGATAACTCTCTTCCTCCCTTTAAAGCCTTACTGAGAGATCACCTTCCTCTCCTCCTTCCCCTCCTCATCCCCCTACCCTACCTCCTTCCCCTAACCACAGCACTTGTATATGTTTGTATACATTTATTACTCTATTTATTTTATTTGTACATATTTACTATTCTATTTATTTTGTTTCTGATGTGCATCTAGCATTACTTCAATTTATTCTGATAACTTGACACCTGTCCACATGTTCTGTTTTGTTACCTGTCTCCCCCCTCTAGACTGTGAGCCCGTTGTTGGGTAGGGACCGTTTCTATTTGTTGCCAACTAGTACTTCCCAAGCGCTTACTACAGTGCTCTGCACACAGTATGCACTCAATAAATACGATTGAATAAATGAATGAATGAATGAACAATTTTTCAGAACAATCATCTGGGCCACCGAGTTGAGATGGGCTGGAGTGGAGAAAGCCTGGAGGCAGGGAGGTCAGTGAGGAAGCTGACCCTCCTTGGGGGATAATACATATGCTTGGACCGGCATGCATGCAATTTGGACAGAGATGAAGGGGCAGGTTATAGAGATGTTGTGAAGGGGGAACGGATTAGAGTTAGTGACTGATTGGAGATGCACACTGAAAGGCAAATAATGAGGTTTGGGAGCCCCAGAACTCCATTCACCAACAGACACCACCCAGTGATCACCGCCTGGGAAAGCTGCCAACATGACAGGCTTCAGGACCTTCTATGAGCGGAGCAGGAGCTCAAAATACATAGGATTCATTAATTCATTCATTCATTCAATCATATTTATTGAGCACTTACTGTGTGCAAAGCACTGTACTAAGCACTTGGAATAGTAAAATATAATCAGTCAATCAATCATATGTACTGAGCACTTACTGTGTGCAGAGCACTGTACTAAGCGCTTGGGAATTACAAGTTAGCAACATATAGAGACGGTCCCTAACCAACAGTGGGCTCACAGTCTAAAAGGGGGAGACAGAGAACAAAACCAAACATACTAACAAAATAAAATAAATAGAATAGATATATACAAGTAAAATAAATAAATAAATAAAGTACTAAATACGTACGAACACATATACAGGTGCTGTGGGGAAGGGAAGGAGGTAAGGCGGGGGGTGGAGGGGGGAGGAGGGAGAGAGGAAGGAGGGGGCTCAGTCTGGGAAGGCCCTTGGAGGAGGTGAGCTCTCAGTAGGGCCTTGAAGGGAGGAAGAGAGCTGGCTTGCCGGATGTGGGGAGGGAGGGCATTCCAGGCCAGGGAGAGGACGTGGCCCGGGGGTCGACGACAGGACAGGTGAGAACGAGGCACGGTGAGGAGATTAGCGGCAAGGGATCGTAGGGTGCGGACTGGGCTGTAGAAGGAGAGAAGGGAGGTGAGGTAGGAGGGAGCGAGGTGATGGAGAGCCCTGAATTCGAGGGGGAGGAATTCCTGCCTGATGCGTAGGTGGATTGGTAGCCACTGGAGAGTTTTGAGGAGGGGAGTAACATGCCCAGAGCGTTTCTGGACAAAGACAATCCGGGCAGCGGCGTGAAGTATGGATTGAAGTGGGGAGAGACAAGAGGATGGGAGATCAGAGAGGAGGCTGATGCAGTAGTCCAGACGGGATAGGATGAGAGCTTGAACGAGCAAGCGCTTAGTACAGTGCTCTGCACATAGTAAGCGCTCAATAAATACGATTGATTGATTGATTGAGCAGGGTAGCGGTTTGGATGGAGAGGAAAGGGCGGATCTTGGCAATGTTGTGGAGCTGAGACCGGCAGTTTTTGGTGACGGCTTCGATGTGAGGGGTGATCAAGATAGCAGAGTCGAGGATGACACCAAGGTTGCGGGTTTGTGAGACGAGAAGGATGGTAGTGCTGTCAACAGTGATGGGAAAGTCAGCGAGAGGGCAGGGTTTGGGAGGGAAGACAAGGAGTTCAATCGTGGACATGTTGAGTTTTAGGTGGCGGGCAGACATCCAGATGGAGATGTCCTGAAGGCAGGAGGAGATGCGAGCCTGGAGGGAGGGAGAGACAGCAGCGGCAGAGATGTAGATTTGGGTGTCATCATCATAGAGATGATAGTTGAAGCTGTGGGAGCGAATGAGGTCACCAATCAATCAATTAATCAATCAATCGTATTTATTGAGCGCTTACTATGTGCAGAGCACTGTACTAAGCGCTTGGGAAGTACAAATTGGCAACACATAGAGACAGTCCCTACCCAACAGTGGGCTCACAGTCTAAAAGGGGGAGACAGAGAACAGAACCAAACATACCAACAAAATAAAATAAATAGGATAGAAATGTACAAGTAAGATAAATAAATAAATAAATAAATAAATAGAGTAATAAATATGTACAACCATATACACATATATACAGGTGCTGTGGGGAAGGGAAGGAGGTAAAATGGGGGGATGGAGAGGGGGACGAGGGGGAGAGGAAGGAAGGGGCTCAGTCTGGGAAGGCCTCCTGGAGGAGGTGAGCTCTCAGCAGGGCCTTGAAGGGAGGAAGAGAGCTAGCTTGGCGGATGGGCAGAGGGAGGGCATTCCAGGCCCGGGGGATGACGTGGGCCGGGGGTCGATGGCGGGACAGGCGAGAACGAGGTACAGTGAGGAGATTAGCGGTGGAGGAGCGGAGGTTGCGGGCTGGGCAGTAGAAGGAGAGAAGGGAGGTGAGGTAGGAGGGGGCGAGGTGATGGAGAGCCTTGAAGCCCAGGGTGAGGAGTTTCTGCCTGATGCGCAGATTGATTGGTAGCCACTGGAGATTTTTGAGGAGGGGAGTAATATGCCCAGAGCGTTTCTGGACAAAGATAATCCGGGCAGCAGCATGAAGTATGGATTGAAGTGGAGAGAGACACGAGGATGGGGGATCAGAGAGAAGGCTGGTGCAGTAGTCCAGACGGGATAGGATGAGAGCTTGAATGAGCAGGGTAGCAGTTTGGATGGAGAGGAAAGGGCGGATCTTGGCAATGTTGCGGAGCTGAGACCGGCAGGTTTTGGTGACGGCTTGGATGTGAGGGGTGAATGAGAGAGCGGAGTCGAGGATGACACCAAGGTTGCGGGCTTGTGAGACGGGAAGGATGGTAGTGCCGTCAACAGAGATGGGAAAGTCAGGGAGAGGACAAGGTTTGGGAGGGGAGACAAGGAGCTCAGTCTTCGACATGTTGAGCTTTAGGTGGCGGGCGGACATCCAGATGGAGATGTCCTGAAGGCAGGAGGAGATGCGAGCCTGGAGGGAGGGGGAGAGAGCAGGGGCAGAGATGTAGATCTGGGTGTCATCAGCGTAGAGGTGATAGTTGAAGCCGTGGGAGCGAATGAGGTCACCAAGGGAGTGAGTGTAGATTGAGAACAGAAGGGGACCAAGCACTGAACCTTGGGGAACCCCCACAGTAAGAGGATGGGAGGGGGAGGAGGAGCCTGCAAAAGAGACTAAGAAAGAATGACCGGAGAGATAAGAGGAGAACCAGGAGAGGACGGAGTCTGTGAAGCCAAGGTCAGATAGCGTGTTGATGAAAAGGGGGTGGTCCACAGTGTCAAAGGCAGCTGAGAGGTCGAGGAGGATTAGGACAGAATATGAGCCGTTGGATTTGGCAAGCAGGAGGTCATTGGTGACCTTTGAGAGGGCAGTTTCCGTGGAATGAGTCCAGCAAGGGGGATGCTGATGGAGCTTGGCTGCAGTTTAAATCCATGCATCCTGCTGTGGATAGATCATGGTGGAAGCTGGGGCTCAGTTATCCCAGCGGTGCTGTGACAGTTACAAGTGGCTCTGCTCGGCCATCTCTTAGGCCTAGCTCAGTAGGGATTGTTTCATTCTGTGTGAGGTTCATTTGGATGTTCATGTGAGGTTCACATCCAAGCCGTCACCAAAACCTGCCAGTCTCAGCTCCGCAACATTGCCAAGATCCGCACTTTCCTCTCCATCCAAACCGCTACCCTGCTCGTTCAAGCTCTCATCCTATCCCATCTGGACTACTGCATCAGCCTTCTCTCTGATCTCCCATCGTCGTGTCTCTCCCCACTTCAATACATACTTCTTGCTGCTTCCCGGATTGTCTTTGTCCAGAAACGCTCTGGGCATGTTACTCCCCTCCTCAAAAATCTCCAGTGGCTACCAATCAATCTGCACATCAGGCACAAACTCCTCACCCTCGGCTTCAAGGCTGTCCATCACCTCGCCCCCTCCTACCTCACCTCACCTCTCTCCTTCTACAGTCCACCCCGCACCCTCCGCTCCTCTGCCACTAATCTCCTCACCGTACCTCGTTCTCGCCTGTCCCGCCATCGACCCCCAGCCCACGTCATCTCCCGGGCCTGGAATACCCTCCCTCTGCCCATCCGCCAAGCTAGCTCTCTTCCTCCCTTCAAGGTCCTACTGAGAGCTCACCTCCTCCAGGAGGCCTTCCCAGACTGAGCCCCTTCTTTCCTCTCCCCCTCGTCCCCCTCTCCATCCTCCCCATCTTACTTCCTTCCCTTCCCCACAGCACCTGTATGTATGTATATATGTTTGTACATATTTATTACTCTATATATTTGTTTATTTTATTTGTGCATATCTATTCTATTTATTTTATTTTGTTAGTATGTTTGGTTTTGTTCTCTGTCTCCCCCTTTTAGACTGTGAGCCCACTGTTGAGTAGGGACTGTCTCTATATGTTGCCAACTTGTACTTCCCAAGCGCTTAGTACAGTGCTCTGCACACAGTAAGCGCTCAATAAATACGATTCATTGATTGATTGATGTGGAGAGAGCCCTGACCTGGCATAGCTTCTCTCTGATCACCTGCTTGGGCTGGAGCTGATGATGGGTCAGTCACCCTGGCCACAGTGTCACCTGGGGAATGTGATCCCCACAGTGTTACAGTGAGACCGCGTATTGGTGGTCATGACAACGCAGCTTGGGAAACTGGGGATTTCAGAGCGCAGGAAGGGATGTAGACACAGTGGGAGGCAGAGAGCTATTTCCCCAGGGAGAACTCCGGGAGTTCAAGGTCAGCCCCAAGATGGGCCACAGAAGAATGAAAATGCTTTAGCATTCATCTATTCAGAACCTTGGACCTCCCCAGCACAGTTTCTCAGACACATCTTTTGGATGCAGTTATGCATTCAAGGTTCGAGAGTTGAAGACACCTCTCTGCAGTCAGCCAAGGTGGGAGAAGGAAGGGATGCCTAAGCATCACTCTTGACCATGGGGTCCGCTCAGGTGGACCCCCACCACAGATCAGAATCTTGATGACCAGAATACTTCTCTCAACTCTACCCTCTCTACTCAACTCAACTTGCTCGCTCCCCTTTCCCTTCGCTGTTCTCGTACCACAAACCCACAGCTTTGGATCCCTGCCACTGTACACCTCCTTTGCTCTTATGCTCGAGCTGCTGAACGCTGCTGGGGAAAGTTTAAACACCAAGCCAAACTTGTTCACTTCAAGTTTATCCTTTCCTGCCTCAACTCTTCCCTCTCCACTGCCAGGCAAATCCATTTCTCCTCCCTTATTAACACCCATGCCCATCATCCTCGTCAGCTCTTCCATACATTTAACTCCCTTCTCAGGCACCCTGTTCCTCTCACTCCTCCATCCCTCACCCCTAGCGATCTGGCCTCCTACTTCATTATTAAAATTAACTCCATCAGGTCTGAGCTTCACATAGTCACTCCTCCCCATTCACCAACCCCCCCGCTCTCAACCCTGTCAGCTCCTCTCCCATCATTCCCAAGAGTATCTTCAGATGAGATCTCCTCCCTCCTCTCAAGTGCTACTCTATCCACCTGTGCTTCAGACCCCAATCCCTCTCATCTTATGAAATCTCTCGCCCCTTCCCTCCTCCCCTTCTTAACTTCCATCTTCAACTGTTGCTCACTCTCCACTCGTTCCTTCCCCTCTGCCTTCAAACATGACCACGTCTCCCCAATCCTAAAAATACCCTCTCTTGACCCATCATCCCCTTCTAGTTATCTCCCTATCTCCCTCTTACCATTCCTTTCCAAACTCCTAGAAAGGGTCGTCTACACCCCTGCCTCGAATTCCTCAATGCCAACTCTCTCCTTGACCTCCTCCAATCTGAGTTCTGCCCGCTACATTCCACTGAAACTGTCCTCTCAAACGTCACCAATGACCTCCTTGTTGCCAAGTCCAATGGCTCCTACTCTATCCTAATCCTCCTCGACCTCCCAGCTGCCTTCGACACTGCGGACCACCCCCTTCTCCTCAACATGCTATCCAACCTTGGCTTCACAGACTCCACCCTCTCCTAGTTCTCCTCTTATCTCTTCGGCCATTCATTCTCAGTCTCCTTTGCGGGCTCCTCCTCCCCCTCCCATCCCCTTACTCTAGGGGTTCCTCAAGGGTCAGTTCTTGCTCCCCTTCTGTTCTCTACACTCACTCACTTGGTGAACTCATTCTATCCCACGGCTTCACTATCATCACTATGCTGATGACACCCAAGTCTACAGCTCTGCCCCTGCTCTGTCTCTCTCCCTTCAGGCTCGTTTTTCCTCCTGCGTTCAGGAAATCTCCATCTGGATGTCTGCCCGCCATCTAAAGCTCAATATGTCCAAGACTGAACTCCTTATCTTCCCTCCCAAACCCTGTCCTCTCCCTGACTTTCCCGTCACTGTAGACGGCACTACCAACCTTCCTGTCTCACAAGCCCGCAATTTTGGTGTCATCCTCGACTCCAGTCTCTCGTTCACCCCGCACAGCCAATCCATTACCAAAACCTGCCGGTCTCACCTCTGCAACATCGCCAAGATCTGCCCTTTCCTCTCCATCCAAATCGCTACCTTGCTGGTTCAATCTCTCATCTTATCCCGACTGGATTACTGCATCAGCCTCCCCTCCGATCTCCCATCCTCCAGCCTCTCCCCACTTCAGTCTATACTTCACGCTGCTACCCGAATCATCTATGTGCAGAAACGCTCTGGGCATGTTACTCCCCTGCTCAAAAATCTCCAGTGGCTTCCTGTCAACCTACGCATCAAGCAAAAACTCCTCACTCTAAGCTTCAAGGCTCTGCATCACCTCGCCCCTCCTCCTTCACGTCCCTTCTCTCCTTCCACAGCCCAGCCCGCACACTCCACTCCTCTGCCGCTAACCCCCTCACTGTACCTCGTTCTCACCACTCCTGCCCTCGACCGCGGGCCCACGTCCTCCCCCTGGTCTGCAATGCCCTCACTCCATACATCCGCCAAGCTAGCTCTCTTTCTCCCTTAAAAGCCCTACTGAGAGCTCACCTCCACCAAGAAGCCTTCCCAGACTGATCCTCCTTTTTCCTCTCCTCCTCCGCATCCCTCCCGCCTTACCTCTTTCTCCTGCCAACAACACCTGCATATATGTTTGTACAGATTCATTAATCTATTTATTTTACTTGTACAAATTTACTATTCTATTTATTTTGTTAGTGATGTGCATTTAGCCTTCATTCTATTTGTTCTGAGACTTGACACCTGTCCACATGTTTTGTTTTGTTGTCTGTCTTCCCCTTCTTGACTGTGAGCCCGTTGTCGGGTAGGGACCATCTCTATATGTTGCAAATTTGTTTTTCCCAAGCGCTTAGTACTGTGCTCTGCACACAGTAAGCACTCAATAAGTACGATTGATTGATTGATTGAATGAATGAATGAATGAATGAATGAATGAATGAATGAATCAGAAGTGGCACCTGGTGCCCCGACCCCCTGAAACCCTTGACTCTTAGCAGGGAGAAGTAAATGCGGGGAGGTGCAGGATGGGGGCACTTGTAGGTCATCCTTTGTTGAGGCTCAGACCTGTATGGGAGGTGGGGGGGAAGCCTCTAGGTTGGAGGCTCCAGGATCAACTAGGTAGGTATAGAACTGTGGAGCTCCACTCTCACTCTCACTATCCTCTTTCTTGAAAATTCAGGCTCCACATTCGCAGTGCAGCAGCAGCTGTGGACCAGGATTCAGAAAACGTGCCCAGCAAGGTGCGGCTGCCTGCTGCTATTTTTGTGTAAGGTGCCCAGAGGGAGAGATTTCCAACCAGACATGTAGATATGTGCAGAGACCCAGCTCCTCACATGACCCACCCAGAGTCTGTGGGGCACTAGGCAGACGGTGACAGATGAAGGGCATGGGGAGCCAGAGACAGTTGATGGGAAAGTCCAAGGGGCAGGCCAGAGATGGACATGCCTGACAGCAGACAGGGATGTCCAGGAGTTTTTACTCAGCAGCTTTCTTACCCATGGGCTGGGGTGACTGCAGGGATGGAAAGCACAATCTTGGCACTGGGCGGGGGTGCTTGGGAAAGAGTGTTGGACCAGACGGGTCAGGGTTAATGAAGAGGCAAAAATCCCAGCCTGGTCTGTGACCCTGACCTAGGTGGAGCGAAATGAGTGCTGTAGGGGGAGGTGAGACTCTGGTCCTTTTTCTTTTCTTCCCTCTTTTAAGGCACTCGATATTCATCCCACCTTCAGCCCCACAGCACTTACGTGCATATCCATCATTTGTCAATTTATTTATATTACAGTCTGTCTCCCTTTTTATACTGTGAACTCCTTTTGGGCAAGGAACGTGTCTACCCAAACTGTTGCATGTACTCCTCCAAGCACTTAGTACAGCATTCTGCACAGAGTAAGTGCTGATTGACTGACTGATTGATTGATTGAATGATTCTTTCCATTCAGACGTGGAGCAGTGTGTGAAGTGTCCTGAAGATCAGTATTCAAACATTGCGAGAGATGGCTGCCTTCACAAAGTGGTGACTTTCTTGTCCCCCAAAGAACCGTTGGGGCTGATCCTGGTCTGCATGACCCTCTCCTTCTTTCTCCTCACAGCCCTGGTTGTAGGGGTCTTCGCTAAGCACCGAGACACCCCCATATTCCGAGCCAATAACCTCAATCTCAGCTACACCCTCCTCATCTCCCTCAAACTTTGCTTCCTCTGTGCCCTTACCTTCATCGGCCAACCCACCCTAGCCTCCTGCCTCCTCCGCCAAATGGCTTTTGGAGTTGTGTTCACTGTATCCATCTCCTCCATTTTGGCCAAGACTGTCACCGTGATTATGGCCTTCAGGGCCACGAGCTTGGGGAGCAGAGTCAGAAAGTGGGTGGGGCCCAGAGCCTCCATCTCAATAGTCCTGTCCTGCTCCCTGGTCCAGGTGACCATCTGTGTGATCTGGTTGGGCACCGCTCCCCCATTCCCGGAGATGAACACAAGCTCTGAGCCCGGACTCATTATCATAGAGTGTAACGAGGGCTCTGTGATTGCCTTCTAATGTGTCCTGGGCTACCTGGGTTTTCTGGCCCTGGTGAGCTTCACTGTGGCTTTCCTGGCCAGGAGGCTGCCCGACAGCTTCAATGAAGCCAAGTTCATCACGTTTGGCGTGCTGGTGTTCTGCAGCGTCTGGGCCTCCTTCCTCCCCGCATACCAGGGCACCAAGGGGAAGTCCACAGTGACCACAGAGATCTTCTCCATCCTGGCCTCCAGTGCCGGGCTTCTTGGCTGCATCTTCATCCCAAAGTGCTATGTCATCCTGCTTCAGCCTGAAAGGAACACCAGGGAGTGGTTGAAGAGGAAATGATCCCTGGGACATTCGTTCAGGGCCGCTTTGTTTATTGCTTAATATTTTTCTCTACCCCAATTTTCTTACAATGGCAGGACCAAAGGAGAGAGAAATCCAGCCAGGGATATCCAGAAGAGATTCCCTGGCCAATCCGAATCATAGGTCAGGCCTGGGTGCTCCCATGGATCATTGGATGTTTGTCCCATGGCCTACTGGACTCTTTCCTCCTCCAGCTGGGACTCCCACGAGTCATCTGCCATCACCTGCTGGTTGTGCGGGAGACCACAGTGGGCTCGAGTTCATTCAAACCTGGGGCAGCAGATGGGGGAGGGAACAATGGGGAACAGCGTCTCAAAATGGGAAGGTGGAGACCCTTCCCAGTGGGACAGAACTCTTAGGGAAGAAGGAAGCATCAACCCCATTTCCCTTTCCTATTTACCCTACTTTCTACATCAGCTATTCACTTGGGTCTTCACTCCTTAAGCCCTTAGATATTCATCCCACCCAAAGATCCTTTGCTCTTAGGTCTTTAGGAGAAGACTTCTTTAGGAGAAACAGCGTGGCTCAGTGGAAAGAGTGTGGACTTTGGAGTCAGAGGTAATGGGTTCTAATCCCCGCTCCACCACTTAGCGGCTGTGTGGCTTTGGGCAAGTCACTTCACTTCTCTGGGCCTCAGCTACCTCATCTTTAAAATGGGGATGAAGACTGTGAGCCCCCCGTGGGACAACCCGATCACCTTGTAACCTCCACAGCGCTTAGAACAGTGCTTGGCACACAGTAAGCGCTTAATAAATGCCATCGAAAAAAGGCCATATCCTTATCCTCTGTTGCCTCAACTATGTATAACTTATTTTATGGTTTGTCTCCCCTTCTATACTGTAAACCCCTTGTGGTCAGGGATGAGATCTAACTATTCTATTGTATTGCAATCTCCCAGGGGTTTAGTCCAGACCTCTATACCTCAGGTGCTCAATATGTACTATGGATTGTTGGAATTATTGACTGATTCATTCTTCTTTTTTAAAACCCATGTACTTCTGCCTCCCCATCTCATGTTCGCAGTGACTTGGCCTCTTTCTTCCTGAGAAAATTTAGACCATCAGGTGTGATCTCCCTAAAATCTTCCCTGCTCCTCTCCATTCCCCCTTCCTCCTGCCCCTTCTCCCATATCTCCCAGCAGTATCTCAAAAGGAGATCGCCTGCCTTCGCTCAAAATCCACGCCCTCCAACTACACATCCAACTCCATTCCTTCGTATTTTTAAACGCACTTACCGCCATCTTCAATTGTTAGCTTTCCAGTGACTTTTCCCCCACTGCTTTCAAACATGCTCATGTATTTCCTATCCTAAAAAAACTCTCCCTTGGCCCCTCGATGCTTTCCCATTGTAACCCCATCTGCCTCCTACCATTCCTCTCCAAACTCCTAGATAGTTGTCTACATCTTTTCTCTCAAGTTCTTTTTCTCCGAATCTCTCCCTGAACCCCGTATATCTGGCTTCTTTCCCATTCACACCCAAGAAACCACACTCTCAAATGTCACAAAAGATCTCCTTCTTGCTAAATCCCACAGCCTCTATTCCATCCTAATTCCTCCTTGACCTCTCATCCACCTTTGACACTGTCAAGCACCCGCTGTGCCTGCAAATATTATCCAACCTTGTTTTACTGACACTGTCCTCTACTGGTTCTCCTCCTATCTCCCTGGTCCCTCCTTCTCAGCCTCTGTCATGGGCTCCTCCTCTGCCTCCCACTCCCTAACCGTGGGCATTCTTCAAGGTTCAGTTCTGCGTCCCCTTCTATTCTCCATCTACACTCACTCCCTTGGAGAAATCATTTGCTCCCAAGCCTTCAAATTCCACGGCTATCCAGCTGATTCCTAAATCTAAATCTCCAGCCCCAATCTCTCTCCCTCTCTGCAGTTTCACATTTCAACTTGCCTTCAGGACATCTCTACTTGGATGTCCTCACAACGCCTCACATGTATCCTGTCCAAAACAGAACTCTTCATCTTCCCGCTCAAAAGCTGTCCTCCCCTGATTTTCCCATCACTTGTAGACAACACCACCATCCTTCCTGTTTCTCTAACCCATAACCTTGATATTGTCCTCGACTTATTTCTCTCATTCAACGCACATCTTCAATTAGTCACTAAATCCCGTTACTCAACCTTCACAGCCTCGGTAAAATCCTCCCTTTCATCTCCATCCAAACTTCTACCATAGGTATCTGTGGTGATTCCGACGGTAATCCTATCCCACCTTAATTCCTATACCGGCCTAATTGCTGCCCTCCCTACTTAATATATAGTAGCCTAGGGAGGGAGCTTCATAGTAGCTCCATAGTAGCCTATCTAGGGAGCTGGAATTCAGGTAAGAAGGGAAGCATTATCTGCCATAGATGAAGAAATTGACTTTATCCATCCCCCAGCATCTACATCTCCTTCCTGGCCAAGAGTTTCTGTTGGAGTGCATGAGCTATGGCATACACTGCACTGCATACACTGTAACTCTGAAAAGACAGATACATGTCCCATAAGGTCATGGGCCTGCTCTCCAAAGTACCATTTTTATTACAAAGCCCTGGCACTGGCAATCGTTCCAGTTCTTCTACAGGTGGATAGTCAGAGGTCCATCCCCAGAATGACTGTAGAAACACATCCTGTAGATATTTCCCAGGGTTCAGGGACAGCTCAAAATCCCTGAAACTCAGAATGTCATTCCTGTGGCCTGAAAATAGCACGGCACCTTGGAAAACGTTGTTACCTATGTCTAGGAAATTTGTGGTAAAATCCCAATCAGAGATGGTGACCCAAACTATACCAACAACACGAACAATATTCTTATTACGTACAAAAAACAATAAAGGTAATTTAACCCCTTAGACAATAACCACATTGGCTGATGATTTAATAATAATAATAATAATAATGGCATTTATTAAGCGCTTACTATGTGCAAAGCACTGTTCTAAGCACTGGGGAAGTTACAAGGTGATCAGGTTGTCCCACGGGGGGCTCACAGTCTTAATCCCCATTTTACAGATGAGGGAACTGAGGCCCAGAGAAGTTAAGTAACTTGCCCACAGTCACACAGCTGACAATTGGCAGAGCCGGCATTTGAACCCATGACCTCTGAATCCAAAGCCCGTGCTCTTTCCACTGGGCCCGCTCTTGGGTAGGGACCATCTCTTTATGTTGCCAACTTGGACTTTCATTCATTCATTCATTCAATCATATTTATTGAGAGCTTACTGTGTGCAAAGCACTGGACTAAGTGCTTGGGAAGCACATGTTGGCAACATTCCGAAGCAGCGTGGCTCAGTGGAAAGAGCCCGGACCTGTGGGTTCCAATCCCTCCACTACTTGTCTGGCAGGTCACTTCACTTCTCCATTCATTCATTCATTCATTCAATCGTATTTATTAATGTTTGTGTAATAAGACTCAAATTGAGTAATTTGAGTAAACTCAAATTTACTTTCAGTAAAGTATTCCCGGATTCTCTCAGTGCAAGCCACATAGCTTCCATTCCTGGACATTTTCTCTGTCATGGTCTTGGTGAACATCTCCCCTCTAATGTCATTGGTGACCAGGAGGCAGAACCAGACCCAGTGAAAATGTTTCATGGGACGGATCATTCCCAAGTGCAGATCTGGGGACATCATAGAGATTTGATAGAGAAATGGGAACTGAGCTTTATCCTTGAGAATGGGGTGCACTGGGCCATAGTAGAGCTACATGGAGACAGAGTGGGTTAAGAGGTGGGGTGGACCAGGGAAAACACTGACACACATATACAAGGCATACGAGGAAGTTCCATTTTCCCAAAGACTGCCTCTCCTATTGTGATCAAAGACTGGAGAAGTTCATTGCATTTACCTTGGCTCCCTCAAAACAATTCCCTGATTAGAAATGTCCCATATGGTTTGGGAAAGTGAAAAATGAGATGAATCAGATACCATCATTTTCTTTGCAATTTCTGATCCTAAGAATTCCCTTCAGCAGGAGTTTTGGAATCTCTCAACGAGCACATTTATCCTCTTCATCAGGATGACCCACTCCTCAGAGGCAGCTCCCTGGCCCAGAGACAGATGGCTTCCTAGAGCTACCTAGAGCTACCTGAGACATATGGCTGCCTAGAGCTTCTTAGGCTCCTCTTGGTCAGTGTTAAGCATGCTGGTGCTTCAAAAATAGACATCCTGTAACCTCATGCTTGGTCATGATGCCACTGTACATGTCCAGGATTTTAGCATTCACTGGAGGCAGGAGGTGATGTATACCCGATAATCAGGCTCACTTTAAAAACTAAAGACCTTAAAAGTAAGTTCATGCTTATTCCAGCCCACCAGAAACACAGCGGCAGCTGAGGGAGCAAGGACTAGGTCAGGGGAGGACTAGGTTAGAGGGGAGGGAAGACATGGAGTGGGATAGTTACAGACGTGCTGAGCAGGGCCATGACATTTAAACCCCTGGAAGCATTCAGCCTGGAGACAGGGAAAGTCTCAGCTTTTGCAGGATGGGGGTGGGGGAGGGTTAGTTTGGGAGCTAAGTCTTGGGGTGGACTGAGAGAAAATCCACTTCACCTAGCTGTGCCCTATTTCCCCTCTTCATTCCACTGTGTGACTTAAGGTTTTGGGGAGGAATGGGGAGATGGAGGATTCTGGAGGGACTGGTACAACTAAGTGGGTAGTATGGGGAAATTGTGTTGGAAAG